>NW_007578879.1:0-44466 GCF_000690725.1 Stegastes partitus
CACCACCCTGTTTGCACACTCAAGTTCCTGGATAATATCACTTAGTTCTCTCAGTTTTATGTTATCTTTGTTGGTCAGCCTCGGAAAGTTCTCCATCTTCTTTAGCAGTGCACGGAGTCTCTTTGCCTGCTCTGATGATTCAGCTCCTAGCCACTTTGTCAATAAGTCCAGTTCTTCCCTGGCTGTGAGATTCAAGTCCTTAGTTGCACTTACAAAAGAGGCTTTCCATGACCAATAATCTTCAGACTTGTCATCAAACTGTAGAAGACCAGCACTCACCATTTCTCTACACATTAGGTATCTGGCAAAGTCTTCGTGTGCACCTTTTGGCTCAAGTGAGTATTCCTTTTCAGGGTTTGTTGTGTGCTTTGGCGTACTATGAAGGTAATCACTGCTCATAATAACTCTTGGTTCTTTTTTAACGTCTTTATGGGGTGGCTGTGTGTTGTTCTGAACACGATGGGAAGTTTCATTGTCAGGTATTTCCGTGTCTATTTTTCTCTCAATAGACTCCATTTTTAAGTGTTCAGAAGGCAGTTCTGTGAAGACCAGCTCAGACTGCTATTGGACATACTCACATGTGCATTGTACTGTACTGATGGGCTCACCTCCAACACAGGGTTCCTGTCAAAGCTCCCCGCTTTCAATATCAACATCCTCGTAGGCCGCAACTTCCGCTTCAGCTGCTGCAACAACTCTTTGGCACTGGAGAAGGTGCAGACTTGCTTCCAACTCGGTTTTCTGTCTCACTACGTTAGCTTCTCTTTCAGCGTAGACTAGTTGAGCCTGGGCTGCTTTTGCCTTGGCGTAGGCTTTAGCTGCTGAAGAGGCTACTGATGACAACTGTAGAGAGATTTTAGTGGATGTTCTAGATGAGTGTGGCTTGGCATCAAACTGAGTAAGCGTCTGCTCTGTGGTTGCTTGACCTCCGCTAGCTCCATTTTGCTGCATAGTGGTGTCTTCTTTAAGGTAACCTTTTCCAGAGCGTAGACTCATGTTTGCTGATAAAGGTGTTGTTGTGCTTGAGCCCGCCGTGACAATTCCTTTTTATTGTGCTGCCCTCACACTGCATCAGCTTTGCGCTGCCAGACAGCCAGTTAACATGTTCGAGCTGTATTCAATAAACACACAAGGCTTGTTTTCCTTGGCATTTACTGTTCTTTTTAGCTTTCGAACATCTTGTAAAACTGAAAATAGAAATAAAATAACAATAAATACACAATCACACAACAAAGATAGTTCACAATGTATTGGTAAATGGCTCACTCTGCCGCAAATTCAGAAACCAAATACAACGCACAGAGCGCTCACTCTGACAGATTTTCAAAGAACTACAAAAAACAACTTTTTAACTTTTTAATCCTACTTTTTAACTAACTTATTTAACTTATATTTTTAATCAACTTACACATATCAACTTCAAAGACAGCACAGCCTCCAGCAAGTATATCATCCACAATGATTGCACAGGGGTAACCAGCGAAGATCTGCTCCATGGAGCACTGGAACATTTCGCTAGCAGAGCTGATTCCAAATGGCATCCGTAGGAATCTGTAACGACCAAAACATGCGCTAAAAGGGGTTATCATTGAGGATTTATGGTCGAGGGAGATTTGCCAGAATGAGTTATTTGCATCTAGGATTGAGAAAACTGCAGCATTAGACATTTGCGAAGCAACTTCTTCAACTGTACGCATAAGGGTGATGCGGTCGCTTCAGTGCGGTGTTTAAGTCTTTTGGATTGATGCAGATTCCGATTTCTTTTTTGTCCTTTTTGTTGGTAGCAACCATAGTGGATATGGTCAGTGTCATAGTGGTGTCTGGTCAGTGGGCTCAGAGACTGGTGCAATGACACCTAATTCTTGCCTTCTGTCCAGTTCAGCTTTGACTTGTTCTTTCATTGCAACTGGAATGCGGTGTGCAGGGCGAACTACAGGTCTCACCTCTGTCTCAAGTGTCATTGAATATGTGACTGGTAGCTTTCCACGTTCATCTGCAAAAAGGTCACTATATTCATTTTTGATTTGCTGAGAGAAATCTTGAACAGCGGAGCTACTCACTTGGTGGATTTCTTTGCTGAGAGATACAAGTCCCATCTTTAATGAAGCACTAAGCCCAACCAATGGTAGCACATTCTCATTAATGATGAAGAATGGAAGAGTATACCATTCGGCCCCTAAATGGCAGCATAACTCAACGAATCCTGAGTCTGTATCTTGCTACCACCATAAGCAACAAAGTTGGTTGGTTTACTGCATGGCTTTATTTGTTCACTTTTCTTCACCCGGTCCAAAGTCTGTGCTGAGAGGACATTGCACTTTGCACCCGTGTCCACTTTCATTTCAACTGTGCTGCCATTGATCTGTAGAGTAGTGAAAGCCTTTTCTTTTTCCTGTGTCTGTGCACAAGCAGAATCCACTGTCATGTCCAGTGTAATTCCATTCACATAGTGGGTTTCACTGTCATTGTCCTCTTTTTCCATGTCCACGTGGTGGACTGACTTTTTTCGCCTATGCCTGTCAAACTTCGATCTGGACTTGCAGCACTTTCTGAAGTGGTTCATTTTCTTGCAAGCATTGCACTGTTGGCCATAAGCTGGGCATTTGTCTATCTTTGCTATGTGATTACCACCACAGTTATTACAGCCACTAATGAACTGAGGTGAGTTTGTATTTGTGTTGAACTTGGCCTTGTCATAGTCTCTTGACCCCCTTCTCTTGACGTGTCTGGTTTGAACAGCATCCACATTCGTTGACATGTCTGGTTTGATCAGCATCCACATTCGTTACAGGGCTATGTGGGGACATTAATGTTTTGTTATGCACTTCAGTCATTTCACGAATCTGACACACTGAAATGGCCTTGGCTAAAGTCAGATCACTGTCACGCAACAGGACTTTTCTGAGATGGTCGTTATTTATGCCACAGACTAGCCTGTCTCTTATAAGCTCTTCAAACAGCTCACCAAAGTTGCAGCTCTTGATTCTCAAATCGCTTACACAGGATTCAATAGTCTCACCTGCGTTTTGGCAACGTGTGTTGAATTTGTGTCTTTCCATCGTTTTGTTTGTTTGAGGGTTACACATTTCTCTCAACTTTCTTTTGAGGCATTCTGGGTCCTCCTTGGACTCGGCAGGAACAAGAACACATCCACTTTCTCCCGATGCACGGACCTCCACAGCGTAAACAAAAGATCTTTCGCGCTCGATGGCTTTGGGTCCAGCCCGGTTCAGCAGAATGTAGGCTTGAGTCTGCGCTGGCTTGTCCAAGTGCGCTGCAGCAATAAAAATGTCTATGTTGCCATCGAACACAAGCAGGTCGGGTCGTCTGAAGCCGTCTGCCATGGTGAGAAGAAATTCGCATGGTAGCACGATGGTCCCACTCATGAAATACTCACAACACGTAGCAGTCAATGTAAAATATAAGTCCTAGACTTCTGACACCATGTTGCATGTTGTGTTATTGCGGTTGTGTAACTGGGTAACGTCTGAATTTATATTTTAATGTAACAACGGGCAGGAGGTATACCAGTGGCAGGTACGTACATCCGCGTAACAACACACACACTGCGCATGTGTAAAAACCTACGGTGTCCCTGAGGGGTCAATCCTGAATATGCACTGCACTCACAGTCAATATTCTACATAACTCAAAGAGCTCAACTAGGTGCTGAGAAACTGGCAGGCTGATAACCAAACGTTAACTAAAGGAGCTCAGACTACAATGCTGAGAAGACTGACTGAAAAGAAAAGGAAAATGCAACAGAAGGTGCTCAGACTAAAGTGCTGAAAGAACTGATTGAAAAGTAACACTAACAAAAGCTGCTCAGACCGAAATACTGAGAAAACGGACTGGCTAACAGAAAAACTAACAGAGGAAAGCAAACAGGAACTCACTGACGGACTAGAACAACTGAGCTAAATAAAGAGCACACAGGCGAGGCACAGAAACACAACAAATTTATGACGAACTAAGAAACATGCTAAATTACGGTAAATGCAAAAAACTACTGACAGAACGGTAACAGGCTTAACTGGCTCAATACGAGGAGAGTGCGGGGAAGCAACAGCTGGCAACGGAGAGAACCGGAGGACGACTGAACCAGGAACGAGGACAGACAGGTGTGGTGCGGAGTACGGTTGCAGATCGGCGGCGGCGAGGTGGGAGATGGTCGGTGAGTGGTGGAACTTTGGAGGTGGTGGCGGACGGCGACAGATCCAGCTGGATAGATAAAAAACAGGAATTAGAGCTAGTAGAGCAGGAAAACGGCTAGACGAATGCAAAACTATTACTGACTGCATGGAACGACGGCCTGGCGTCATGGTCCGACCACTGCTGAAATCCCGGTGGACTGAAAGGTTGTAGCTGAAACGGGCCAATCCCGCAGCCTCAATCTGCTGATTAGTGATCTGGTACACCTCTCTGCATGCTCCGCCGCCAGCCGTGCTGAGGCCCGCCTGAGAGAGGGAGACAGAGAGAGAGAGAGAGAGAGAGAGAGAGAGAGAGAGAACAAGAGAGCGAGAGCCAAAGAGGGAGGAAAAAGGGATCCAGCTGCACCAGAAGTCGAGGGCATGACAAGTCACATTATTTTCAGTCTTTTCTAGGGGTACCATAATTTTTGTCCAGGCCTGTTTCATGAGTTAATTCTGTTGAACCACAGTTCAAAAGTAATGTCTGATTTTCATTGCTTAATTTTCATTGAATTTTTATTTATTATTACTTTTGTCAGATTCAAGCTATTTCTGTGACCGTTCTGTGGGTTTTTCTTTCATTAACTGAGAGGTACCAACAGTTTTGTCCATGTGTGTAATATGTCCTAAGAGATCCATCAGGTTTTATGCCCCTCTGGATAATATGATCATTCTGTGTCAATTCAGTGAAGGTGGTTGCTTGACCATCTCAGAATTTGTTAAAACTTTGTTGGAATGATCTTTTTTATCTGAAACTGACATCTGCCATTTGTAAAGCTGGAATTCCAACATTTTCATGATTTTTTACCCAATAGAAATTTTAAATACATCTCTTGCAAGTTGAAAATTGAGTGAGAGGCCACTTTCAGATATCTCTCAAAGAAGATGTCCTAGTCGGCTGACAACGGTGTTCCGGGTGGAGCTACCAGCTCCACTGAGGCATCACAGGTATAGTATAAATGACGTGTGTATCCAGTATTTATTTATATATTACAGAAAAAAATACTATTTTAGATAATATGCGGTTATTGGAGTCTTACTCTTAGTCTTATAGAGTCTTACTGCTATAGTTTGCAAGCTCACGACGGCAGATTTTTAAACACACGCCAGTGGATATTTATTTATCATATATGTTACGATATGTCTATCTATGTAGTCTTGTCTGTCATAGACAAGACTTTGCGGGTTGCGGAGCGCGTTTGTGTCGAGGTAACGTAACGTGAGCTGGCCACCGGTGAGTGGAAGGCAGAGCCTGACTCCATTACTCCGTGTAAAGTTACAATTCATTTATTTAACCATCACTATTACTCTGAAGGTGGTTAATTACGGTATATCTATATATATCTATATATATATATATATATATATATAAATTCATAAGGCAAATGTCTTGCATATTTACATATTGAATCTCATCTCTTCTGACATCCTCTGATCGATCAACAGGGCTGTTGCTAGGGACGCCAGTGTCCCCAGCAACGGTGTGTTGCACTACTGGTTACAGAAGTAACAGAGCCATATAATAATTAGAGGTTATTGGTTTATCTTGCTGCATAGTGTTTGGTTAGGTTGCAAATAAAAAATAATATTAAAAAACACGGAGTAATGGAGTCAGGCTCTGCCTTCCACTTCCACTTCCTCTGCGCAGTTCTGACAGCCTACTGACCTGACTGACAGTTGCTACCGGAAGTGGCGTGACACTGTTGATGTGAGAGGTTTGCTGGGAAAGTTTTAGTTGAACGCCATATTGGTCTAAAAGAGAGAGGGGGAGCAACAGGGCTTGTCGTCACCTGTACGCATTTTAGGTACATTCGAGACTGGGTAAGAATCACGGTGATGGGAATGTGGTACGGAAACAAGTTTTGTTGTCTTTTTAACCAAAATTATACGCGAGATACGTGACACAGCGCAGCATTTTCCCATGAGCTGCCTGTGAAGCTTGTTTCACAGAGTGGGATTAACGTTTGTATAAATCAGTTTGTTCTGTTGCACGGATAAATGTTGGCTGCAGAAATTCAGTAAAGCCAAGTTCTACTCTATTACAATAGCGTGTGCATTTGGTGTTCGTTTGACCGTGTTCACTCCAAGTCATGCTTTTGTAGATGTGTTGCTTTATTGTCTGCAGTGCAGCCTTAGCATGAACGGCTAACTATGAACGTTACGATGAAACTCCGAGAATAACGGCTAACTGCTAATTGGAAGAAAGTTTGACACGACCTTCATTTCCGTCATTGGAGCACAGGTGACATCCAACTACGTAATAAAGAAGTATTCTTCAAATATTAGTTTAAGAGTAGATAGTTCACTGTCATTGTGTGCAATCCCAGTTTTTCATTGAATTACCGGAAAATAGAACACAATTCTTCTAAGTTGTCACACTACGATTTGTTGTGCCCTGTATTTCCGCCACCCTTTAAAATGACACAATGTTGGCCGTTAGAACTTGCATGAAGGTGAAGAGTAAGATGAATTGAATAAGCACTGTAAAAATTCCAAGTTTTGCTGCCTGTCAAAAATCCTGAATCTAGTGTGTGTAATCATTGTAAGGTACTGAGTCAACATGAGTGGATTAACTGATGTAGAGCCAAACATGGCAAAGTCATTGTTGGGTACTTATTATTTTTGCTTCTCTGAAACCAAAGTTCGTTTTCCTCTAGACTTACTCCAGGGATTGGCTGATACACATGTTGTATCAGTCTGGGGCACTACTCTTTAAATATGGTTAAATCACTTTTAGCATGCTTGAGTCAGAGGCTGAAACATTCAATTTTATTTGCATCCATCTAATCTAATACCCTGAAAGAATTTTTGGGATAGATTTATTTATCATGACAACAATTTATTATTTTTTTTTTAAAATAACATTGTGCTTACTTGAGAGAACTTAACTACAGAACCCTTCAAGTATGCACTGGGGCACCAGATTCATGTATGTACTGTATGTCTTGTTTTATATATCTGCTGTTACAGATGTCAATTTGTCCATTAGTATGCATTACTATAGATGACTTTGCTATTTACGGACTTGTGGCTCTGGCAACAGTTTCAGATGGATTTTAAGCTGGCTTCAAAAATCTAAATGACCAGTCTAATGTGAAATTGTCAACATTATAATTATGAAATGTAGATTATCCTAGTGTGAAGAAAGCTCCCTGATCCAAAATAGATGGTGTCCTTTTGTATAGGTTATGATGTATGATAGGAATGTGACTTTGGGAACTCATTGTAAAATACATTGTTTTATTGTAGTATTATGGTGATTGTTTCTACATCCCTAAAAACAGCAGATGGAAAGTCTTTGGTTGGTCAATTTTTGCCTCTTCAAGATTACTTTTTTGTACCTTAATTCTTACAAATAAATGGAGTAAGCATGTAATGATAACTGCAACTGCTTATGAAGTTATGTGGAATGAAATGTAGTTGCAGAGTCATACATCCTTAGCATTTGTGTAGGTTTAAGTTTGATGAATGAAGACACATGGATCATTAAACCCTGCCATTCTGCCTTACTCTTCAGACATGATGGCAAGTCCAGGGAAGGACAAGTACAGGATGAAGAGCTATAAGAACAAAGCGTTGAATCCTCAAGAGATGCGTCGAAGGAGAGAGGAGGAGGGCATTCAGCTACGGAAACAAAAAAGAGAGGAACAGGTAAACACTGTCTAACTGTTCGCACAAGAGATGCACTAATGGTCTTGTATTGTAGACAATCTCATCTCTGCTTTTCAGAGGAATTTTACCGATCTTATTATTTAATAAATAAATAAATGACGGAACAGTCTAAATTTTCCTAGAAATCTGACGAACACCCTCCCCTCTTCTAATTTCTTGGTTTCTACATTCTTTACTCCTTTCTTCAACTCCGCTCCTCAAGACAGCCATACCTCAGAACCATGTCAATTTAGTATGTCATGTGGCACAGCTACATCATCTTTCAATTGTTTAGTTATAGACTACCACTGTATTTTGTGACATCTGTCATGTGAGCACAACATTGGTAATGACAACTTGTAGTTTCTATTTAATTTTATTTGCATTTACAGCATGATACTGCAATGTAATGTACAGAAAAGCCACATTTTTATTTTTATTAAACACACACCAAAAACGTACTGTATAAAAAACGAATGATGTATATTGCTCCTTTGGTAAGCCTTCTTTCTCCTTGCGATTCATTTTAGGAATTGAGACAGCCTTCAAGATTGCGTGCTGTGATCAATTTCTGGGTCACAGGCAAGAACAGAGAAGTCGAGGAGGCTCAAAATAGAGAAATCAGAAAGAGAGAAAGTGTTGTTGTCGGAGCAAGGCAAAAATGGTGGACCAAATGTGCCCAGGTTTTGACCAACACTCAGTTAGTATAGAAAGGCTGAAAATAAAGCCAATGAAGTCTGAAGACAGACTTTAGCTGCAGCCACTAAATCACTAAATGCCCTTGTTCAATCTGTTTCAAAGCGCTCTCAAACTTAAAATTAACTGTTGGAGAGACAGTCCACTTTAGAGTGATAATAGCTAAATTATCAGCAGAGTATTGGTCACTTTAAATCATTAACCCACGTTGGAATAATCTAGTTAACTCTGTGTATGGCAGATAAACTACAAGCTTGGCAGTGAATACTGCTTTTCTCCACATGTGAGGATCTTTTGCTGAATTTTTCTACAGGTTGAAAGTTTTGTTGCACTTGTGGCAGTGAGAGAGTGGTGCTCTGGATTTGGTAATAGCAAAAATGCATTGTAGAGGAATAAGAAATGGATTTAATGAGAAAAATGTGCATGATAATATGTATGTGACAATAATAGTAAAGACATCAATTTATTAAATTTCTCTAGTACCGAAAGCAGAACCAATAACATCACAGTTATTGATTCTTCAGTTTAAAATAGTTTTGCCACGGGCACATAATAAAAACAGGGTTTTGGTACCATCCCTACCCTCCAGTTTTGCTGATGATTTAGATCATACAGCAGGACGGACCTTTTATTTTATTTGTTCAGTGAATTGACAATCTTAACAAGAATGCTTTGCCTCCTTGTATGTTCAAATGTTCTACCAGAACAATTCCAACTGTTACCATTTTGAAAGGACATGTTGGTTCATCCCTGCACGATGGGTAGGTGGTTAGCACTGTCGCCTAACAGCTAGAAGATCCCCGGTTCGCTTCCCAGTTAGGATGCCTGGGATCTCTCTGTGTGGAGTTTGCATGTTCCCAACTAATAAGGCCAATATTTAGCATTTGGCCGATTGTTGGTTTAATTATTTTTATTAACCAATTACTAACAAAATACCTTAAATGTCCTGCTTTGGCTCTGATGCAGCTCTCTGTCTATTTGCACTCTGTTGTCTCAGGCGTGTCCTGCCACTGTTAACAGGCAGGCACAGACAAGCACATTTGCAGAGTGGAGCACCTGTTATGAATGAGTGGAACTGTATTTCAAAGGTGATGTTGCTGACTTTGTAATAAACACAGCAATCTACTCAGGGATGCCTAGTTTCCCCAATACCCTAAAAGGCCAGAACAATTCACTTGTTGGTGTCAGTGTAACTGGAATTAATTTTGCTAAAGGTGCTAGACTAAGGCCAGTTCTATGACGTTTGCTGTGCCTCTTAGCTTGTGGCTAACACTATCTGGAGTCAATAACATTTTTCTTAAGTAAGATGACACTCTGACAGTGATATCACTCTAAGCAGAGACACAAACTCCAAAAACTGAACAAGAAGCACAGCCATTGCCAAAAATCAGGAAATTTGCTTCTTTTACAGTAGTACAAGTGGAAGAGGACATACTCTGTTCAGTCGAGTGATCTTACAGTAAACTGGAAAGAGCGTCCTAGTGTCACGTGACACCCTAATGTCATCACTCCCACATACATTGTCAATTATAGTACTCATTATTAAAGAAGTAACTGGGAAGAAGCCAAGTTATGAACAACAGGTCCCCTGCTATCACATGCTGTTCATATATAACATTAAATGTATATATGTATATATTCAGTATTAATAATCCTTATTAATTAGGAAGCCTAGTTTTGTGTGACAGACAGGGTTCCTGTTATCACATGCTGTTACTAAATGCAAGTCATATATTACCAGCACATGATAACACATATGATAACAGGGAACCCCAACAATCATACATTAATTTATGAGTGACAGGGTCCCTGCTACCATATTAACAGCTTGTAATAGCAGGGACCCTGCCATTCATAACGAGCCTTCATGTGTATCGGTTTCAAATAAGGGTTAATGGCCTTCCTTGATTACCTATAATTGGTATCAATCCTAAGAAAAAATCAGTCGATTCTACAATTCTACAATTTCATGTAGCAGACACTTTTATCCAAAGCGACGTACCTCTGAGAGCAGATACAACACAAGCAAGGATCTAGTCAGGGGAAAACAATCTAGATAAGTGCCATAGAACAAATTCAAGTGTGACAGGGTGTTGATGCAAATAGCAGTTATGTGGGAGGTAATAGGATGTTTTTTTTTTTTTTTGGTTTATTTGTTTTCGGGCTGTCAAGTGCTAAGGTGTTCAGTGAAGACCTGGGTCTTCAGTCTTTTCTTAAAGACTGAGAGGAAATCAGCAGATTGAACAGAGTTTGGTAACTCATTCCACCACTGCAGAACCAGAGAGGAGAAGAGTCTAGCTATCGACCTCGGACCCTGTTGCGGTGGTTGTATCAGGTGGGTTTTGTTGGTCGAGCGTAGTGAGCGGGAGGGGGTGTAGACCTCAATGAGAGAGCTCAGGTAGGAGGGAGCTGTTCTCGTTGTGGTTTTGTAAGCAAGTGTCAGGGTTTTGAATTTGATGTGGGCAGCAACTGGAAGCCAGTGAAGCAATCTGAACAGGGGGGATGACGTGCTGTTTTTGGCTGGTTGAAAACTAGACGTGCTGGTGCATTCTGGATCATCTGTAGAGGTTTAACCGTGGACGCGGGGAGGCCTGCCAGTATGGAGTTGCAGTAGTCAATGCGTGATATTATTAGAGCCTGTACCAGGAGTTGTGCTGCATGTTCAGACAGGAAAGGTCTGATCTTCCTGATGTTGTACAGGGCGAATCAACATGACTGAGCAACAGAGGCCACATGAGCCTTGAAGGTTAGTTGGTCATCAATCATGACACCCAAGTTTCTGGCAGATTTTGTGGGTTTGAGTTGGGTTGAATCAAGCTTGATGTTTATTTCTTGTTGTGGAGAGGGACTGGCTGGGATGACGAGCTCAGTCTTAGAGAGGTTGAGCTGAAGGTGGTGTTTTTTCATCCATGCCGAGATGTCTGCAAGGCATGATGAGATCCGGGCAGAGACCGTATGGTCGTCCGGGGGGAAGACAGGAAGGGCTGGGTATCATCAGCATAGCAATGGTATGAGAAACCATGGGACTGGATTATTGCACCAAGTGAGGTTGTGTAAATTGAGAAGAGAAGGGGACTAAGCACTGACCCTTGAGGAACCCCTGTAGATAGGTTGTGCGGTTCGGACACTTCTCCCCTCCAGGATACTTTGAAGTATCTTCCTAAGCGGTAGGACACAAACCAGCGGAGGGCAGATCCAGAGATGCCAAGCTCAGTGAGTGTGGAGAGGAGGATGTGGTGGTTTACCGTGTCAAAGGCAGCTGACAGGTCTAGCAGCAATAGAGCTGAAGACTGTCCAGCAGCTCCAGCAGAACGCAGTGATTCTGTTGTAGATAGGAGTGCAGTCTCAGTAGAGTGACCCCGTTTATAACCAGACTGATTCAGGTCATACAGATTGTTGTCACAGAGGAAAGTAGAGACGTGGTTGAAGACAGTTCGCTCAAGTAGTTTCGACAGAAAGGGCAGTAGTGAAACTGGTCTGTAGTTTTCAACCTGGGCTGGGTCAAGTGTAGTTTTTTTGAGTATTGGAGTGACTTGAGCTTACTTAAATGTAGCGGGGAACACACCAGTAGCAAGTGAGGAGTTGATGATATGTGTTATTACAGGGTTAAGTGCTGAGGAAATGGTTTGTAAGAGGTTGGATGGTGTCGGGTCCAGTGGACAGGTAGTAGGACGAGAGTCCAGCAGTAGCTTGGACACTTCCTCCTCAGTCAGGGGGGAGAACGAGGAAAATGTGGCCCTATGAGCTGGCGGCTGAACAGTGAGTTGGTCAGACTCAGAGAACTGGTTACTGATGGCTTTGTCCGTAAAAAATGAGGCAAACACGTCTGCAGTGAGCAGAGTGTAGGGTGGAGGAAGTGGGTAGAGGAGTGAGTTAAAAGCAGAAAATATTTTTCGAGCATCTGTTGTGCCACAGATCTTGTTCTGATAGTACTTGGTCTTAGCAGTTTTTAAACTGGAGGAGAATGATGCTAGTAGACCTTGATAAGGTTGTGGCAGAAGGAGACTATTTGTGGAGGAACTGGAGAGTCATCCAGTAAGGAGACAGTGAATTGAATAAACTAGTGGTCTGACAGATTAAGTGGAGTGACACTCAGATTTGTTGTGGAGCAGTTTCGACAGAAAATCAGGTCAAGCTTGTCACACGGTTTGTGTGTGGGAGGGGTAGAGACCTGCTTCAGGTCGAAAGATGCCGTAAGTCAGCGGTCCCCAACCACCGAGCCACGAACTGGTACCGGGCCGTGGGTCATTTGGTACCGGGCCACACAGATAGAATAAAAACGTTTTATTGGTTTATTTTTATTTCCAGCGGAGTCTGCAGGGTGTTTTATTTTGAAACATGACTAGCTCGTCTTCCCGTCACTTCCGTTTGTGTTCATTTCCCGCACTTGACTGTCAGTTTTTATGCCCGGCTGCTAAACGAAGCCGTCAGTCAAAAACAAACGTCTCAGGAGAGCTGCTTTGGAAAGTGGGAGAGACTTGATACAGAGACAGAGAAAAAGTAAACATGTTAAGCAATAAAAAGTAATTTTATTTATTTATTAAACTTTTTCATAGAAAAAGAGCACAATTGTTATTTGTTAGGTGCACAATGACCGGTCCGTAGAAAAATTTCTTGCTTAGAACCGGTCCGTGGTGTAAAAAAGGTTGAAGACCGCTGCCATAAGTGACAGAAAGTCATTTCCTTGGGCTTTGTCTGTGTGGATATTCAAATCTCCCATGACAACAAGTGGTGTGTCATAGTCCTGAATGACTGAGAGTAGTATGTCCAGTTCAACTTCAAAGTTTCCCAGCGGACACCCTGGAGGACGATATATGACAACAACATATAGCTTAACCGGTCCAGTGACACTGATTGCATGGTATTCAAATGAGGAGTTGTTGCTCGGCAGAGAGAGCTTAGTGAACTTCCATTTTTTGGAAGTGAGGACTCTTGTACCACATCCTCGTCCAGCACTGCGGGTGTGTGGGAGAAGGTGGAGGCAGCAGAGAGTGCAGCAGGTGTGGCAGTGTTTTCCTGACGGATCCAGGTTTCAGTCAGGGCTAGGACCTGAATATCTGAAGAATTAACCAGTGTTTGGATTAATTCTGTTGTGTTTACAGCAGACTGACAATTCCACTGGCCAAGGTTGAAGTACAAACCATTAATGGAGGCTTTTACGAGAGAGCGGAGGTTTTCAGGGTTGTACTTTCTGTAGCAAGTGTGTTTATTCCGAAAGTTTTGGATAACAGGTGTGGTATTGTAGCATATGGTGGATGAGGCAGGCTACAGGTGCAGATAATACGAAAAATAGGAAGAGACTAACCAGTCAGTGTCCTTGCTCGGTGGACTCACACAGGTCTTTACCCAATTCGGTCTTCACACGAAAGGCTGACGCTACAGCATAGCACCATGTGTTTAAGTACCAGGACGTACTATGGCTGAACCCGCCCCTTTCAGATTTTCAGCCAGGTAACAATAGAGGTAACGGCCCACCTATTGAAACTCAGAGAGTGAAACCGGGAAGTGCTCTGTTCCAACAAAGACTGACACCTACCTGACAACTCGTCCTAGTCAAACTCAAATCCAAGCTCCAAAAACACTCACCAACTAACTACTATCTCCTATGTTCTAGATCTCGGCTTGCTCTGTTTGGAGCTAGCTTCAGTCTCTCTTTTTCAAGGCCTTCAGTGAAAATCCCACCCCTTTCATATTTTCAGCCAGGTAACAATAGAGGGAACGGCCCACCTATTGAAACTCAGAGAGTGAAACCGTAAGTGCTCTGCTCCAACAAAGACAGACAGATTCCTAAACAGAACCATGTCTGCAGTCCACTATAAAAGTCTGCATCGATCTGTGCACATGGACACGGAAAGCAAGAATTGACCCTTAAAGAACAGCAGTGTTTTAAATGAAGGCATATTTGCTGCGAGTTGCCTTGATGTCCAACAGGTGGGCTCTGTGTGCATACAGTGATCTACTTCACTCTCTGCAGACATTGTGAGCATGTCAAGTGCTGTTTTTCCTCTCTCACAAGCACATTACACCTCTGTGGCACTTTGCTGACCATCCACAGAAGTAGACATTCCAAATACACCATCAAACCCATCTGTAAACAAGGTTTTACCTGTACAGACCAACACATCCAACTTTGCAAAGTGTCTGTCCGACAAACATGCCAACTTGTTTAAAGGTTTCAAAGAGTTACAGATTAGCAAATGTAGTTGATAATATAATGACAATATGCTTATGATCTCACATACATATCAAATAAGTGTTATTTACTTGCCACAAAAAATACTTTTTTTAACCATCAACATTTAATGTTGTGTATGCATGTCTGCATCATGGCTCCACATGGCAAAGAATCACATAGGAACCTAATTGTGAGATTTTGCAAAGATGAAAAAAGATACAAGAACTCAATGACCAACTAAAATTCAGTGGTCAAATCATTGTAGCAATAATCAGGAGGTATACAATAAACCATAATACTACTAGACGGAGCTGCAATGGCTGTTTTCCTAAAATGGCACAATGGACAGCGGTTAGCTCTGAAAAACACGTGGCTAAGTGCATCAGACTGGTTTGGAGCTGTAAGTGGAAATCTGAGTTTTTTAGACAACTTAGACAGTGTGAAGGACAGTGCATACATCAGTCTCTATAGATAGCACTTAACAAAAAACCCTTGTTTGCTGCTTGGCACCAAATTACAAGATTACATTTTGTAAATGAAAAGCATTACATACATCGGGCTGCAAGAGCCCAAAAGGTGGTGGGGAGATGACAAGTACGGATAGAACCATGAATGCCTGTTAACATGCCAAAATACTGACAGACAAAACATCTCTCTGTCTCTAGAAGCTTTGCAGAAGAGAAATAATCCGACATAACGATCCAAAGCACACTGCCAAAATCCATCCATCCATCCATTATCTATACACCGCTTAATCCTCACTAGGGTTGCGGGGGGGCTGGAGCCTATCCCAGCTGACTTAGGGCGAAGGCAGGGGACACGCTGGACAGGTCGCCAGTCTATCACAGGGCCCACTGCCAAAATCACATAGGATTTTTCTAAAGAAAAAAAAAAAGATCTCTTCAGAAATTTGTGCAGCACTGGTATCTTCTATACTGAGGAGGGTTAAGTCTGCCATAAAAAATACAGCGGGACATCTGAAGTACTGAAAAAAATAGATTTGAATCTCAGTAATGAATGAGGTACTGACTTTTGATGTGTTGAGTTCCCTCTATACAAATCTAAATAACTAATGTACTACTATTCCATTTAGAAGTAATTTAATGACTATGAAGTGGTACAATTTTCAATCCTTTAGGTGATGCAAATGCACATTGTATGTATAGGCCTCTGATCTAAATCAAGATTCAAACCAGTGTGATTTAATGCCAATCCATGAAGGTCACTTAAAAGGAGGCATACAACATTCCCTTTAAAATCACAGCTAAATGCCGACATGTAGACAGACTGGCAGTCTAACCAGGGTGTCTCCTGCCTGCACCCTGAGTCGGCTGGGATGGACTCCAGCCCCCTGCACCTCTTGTGAGGATTAAGTGGTATATAGATAATGGATGGATGGATTTACAAATGTCACTACGTACAGACAGATTGAGGTACAGACGCACAACTCTCCACACACATTTAAAAATAGTTTTGCTGCAGTAATTCCCCCATACATTATATTCTACATTATTTAGGTGTATATAGAATCACTTTTATTTGTGCACTAAATACATGGCAAAATAGAAAATCAGACTAATCACTTTTGTCCCAACAGTCTGTCTGTTACAGTTAAACCTCTGTGCAGTTTTTGTACGTTGGCTTGTGTGTTTATTGTCACAATCAGTTCATCAGACTAAGGTGAAAAAAAATTAAATTGAAGGGTAATCATGTGACTTTGACATCCCACAGCTGTTCAAGAGGAGGAATGTATGTGTACCTTCAGCTGATGAATCAATGCTGGAATGTCCAATCCAGGATCCAGACATCACCTCGACTGTGCCTGTCACAGGTGTAAGTGTTGGCTTTTTGTTGTGTTCTTTCTTTAAAATAGCAATTGGCAGATATCTGGAAAAGGCCAAATAAAAACACATTTGAAAAGGTATAGCCTTCCTCTTGCAGCTCTTCCATGTCTGTTTTAAGCCCCTCCCACCACACATCCATGTGTTTCAAACATAAAAAGGTAGTTGAGATATCTTTGTGACTTTCCCTGGGATTTCAGCCCTAGTTTACCTGGTGAAAGTGTCCTCTGAACCCATTGTACCCCCACTTCCTGTTTTCATTGCAGAATTTGTTCCTTTTTTATGATTGCTCATCTGATCTGAGAGAACCAACCAATAGCAAGAAGATATTAAACATGTCTGCCTAAACTCACTGCTTTTTGTATAACTGCCTGGCTACAGTCTGATCTAAAACTGATTATAATTCTGAATATTTATGTAATGTTGAATTGTGCAGGATGGGGTCATAACACCAGATATGATTCAGATGATCTTCTCTGAAGACCCAGATCAACAGCTTATTGCTACACAGAAATTCAGAAAATTACTCTCCAAAGGTTTGTGTTGAAAAACATTTTTTTTTTAAATCCTGAAGTCTACACAATAATCTTTCACAGCTTTATTGAAGGATTTGCTGTTTCAAGCTTTAATAAAAGAGAGATGAAACCAAAAGAAAACAGTGCCAACTTTTGAAACCCCCTACTATATCACAACTGATCAGACTGTTTGATGAGTGTTTTTTGCATGAAGACGCTGTAACCGCTGTAGATGCAACTGTCATTTTGCACATTCGTTAATATAAACCAGTGTCTCTTTTAAACCTTTTTTCACTGTTTAAATTGGGTAACATTCAGAGCAGAGGTTTCTGTTGTTTGGTGCAGAGCCCAACCCACCCATAGATGAGGTAATTTCCACATCTGGTGTCATTACTCGTTTCGTGGAGTTTCTTAAGAGGAGTGATAACTGCACACTACAGGTGAGAGCTTCACAATACAGCACAGAGCCTGTGTGCTCAACAAAACATACCAAGCACAGGTCCAGTCATTTGGTTGTGTGAACATTTTGCTAGAACAGGGGTCGGCAACCTGCGGCTCCGGAGCTGCATGCGGCTCTTTCATACTGCTGCTGCAGCTCCTTGTAGCTTTGGAAAATAAATAATGAGTATTTTAATTTAAATATATTTTTATTTTAGCTGGTTAGTTTTTAAAATGGAATTCTATTTTTCTTTCTTTTTTTAATTAAAATATTAAAATGTAATTCTAAATTTGAAGATTTTTGTGAACTTGTAACATTAAAATAAAACGTGTTTCATTTTTTTGTCGCTCAAAATATGCGTGACAACCGCCGTTGTGCGACACCTGCCGGCACACGCAGTGTTGCCAACTTAATGACTGACTCTGACATGACAACACGTACTATTCTTCAGTTACTGTCGGTGCTGCCGTGAACTCCTCCCCGTCCCAAAGCGCTCATAGGTGGTCAGCAGTCTGGTCAGCAGTCCCAGCTGCTGTCAGCAGGACAAACAGACGGCATTTCTACTTTGCTGCAGGCGAATAATTTGGCTTTTTAAGATTGGCTTTTTATTTCATAAATACAAGGAGAATTCAAATTGACATTGAGTATTTTATTTGAAAGTAACCTTCAACCCAGCGTCTTTTTTTTTTTTTTTGAGTTCAGAATGTTTTTGTTAATGCAGAAATAAAATTTTGTTTTCGCTGTAGCAGTTCATTGAGTTCATAAATGCAACACACTAGTTTTTTATACATAGCATAAAGCTAACAACGATGTATGCAGTGTTATCGTCATCTTAGATGTCAAAAGGGTTTTGTGGCTCCCTGCGTTTTCTTTTCCATGGGAAATGGGTCCAAATGGCTCTTTGAGTCTTTAAGGTTGCCGACTCCAGCACTAGAAGATAATCAGCAAGGTATTCTAATGTACAGTGTCACTGCTTCTGCTTCTTCTGAAGACATGTTACTGAACACACATTTTGAGTTTAACATGTGATGTGAGCAGTGCCCGAAGAAGGACTTCAGAGACATGGCATATCTCATGTCCCTAACAAGTAAAATTTGTCTCACTCACATTAAATTTAGTTTTTAACTTATTTAAAATGTCACTTAATTGTATAGAATATGATTTGTTCTGTGTTGCTTGTTGATTTGTAATTAATTGTAAAGTAATGTGTAAAGTATTGCAATGGTTTCAACTTTGCATGTAGTAACTAACTGTGGTTTGACTGATATGCTATTTTTATGTGCTTTGTGTGTGTGTGTGTGTGTGTGTTTCCCACAGTTTGAGGCAGCCTGGGCACTAACAAACATTGCCTCTGGTACCTTCCTACACACAAAGGTGGTGATTGAAACTGGAGCTGTTCCCATTTTCATTGAGCTGCTAAACTCTGAATATGAGGATGTCCAGGAACAGGTGAGAGCTGACAAGGTAATATTTAGAACTTCCTGTCTTGGCATTGATTATGTCCCTGAAAACTCATCTATGATCATTGCAGTCTCATATTAAGATTATCTTTCCTTGAAAATATTCATTTTATTCCTTAAAATAGCTAAGATGTGAGTGTGCACCTTTTCCTCAGTTAATTTGTATCATTTCATTAATATGTAAGTTAGTCCCCACCTCTATCGGCACCTGCCCTTCTTTCAGCAGCTCAAGCACAGCAGCTCACCTTCTGCTCTGCTGAAACACTGTACAACTACTCTATGCTACACAATGGCAAGTGGTAATAGATTAAGTTATACACATGCAAACTGGAAACTGATTCTGTAGAAAAATATTACAGAAAGCCCCACCGCGCATGTTGACAGGATTGCTTCCTGAGGTTTTTTATGTATGAAACTCCCGAAGTCTGAACCTGTTTTTGAGACTATTCTTGATACACTTCATTTCCAAGCTACAGATCCTCAGCCATAGCGTTGACTGCTAATTCATCACAATATATCGTCCAGCATATAAAAAACTATTGGAAGGGGTCTTTAAAGATAAAAAGTATATTTCAAGTGTGTGTTTGTTGTACCTTTTTTGCTTTTACTGTGTATTTATCATTGTAGTCTAGTATTGTTCAAAAGAAATAAGGTCAGACAACAACGATGGTGTACAGTAGATGGCTGATAGTTGCCTTCACTCAGAAATCAGCACAGGAGTTTTGAGAGATAGGTCATATCATCACCTAAAGAACCCTTATAGTCGCAGACTGGTCTGCCACATGTGTCTAGGCAAGACTCTGTTGATGAATGTCAGTCTCCTAGGCAGAGCTGAGCTGGTGACATACTGTGGTACTTTAAGTCTGTTGGATGACAGCATGTAATGTAGCTAAAGCATGTTCACTATATGCATTTCAGGCAGTTTGGGCGTTGGGGAACATAGCAGGAGATAACGCTGAGTGCAGAGACTATGTGCTCAACTGTGGCATCCTGCCATTTCTACAGCAGTAAGTGTCCTTCCTGTGTCTGTCTCTGTCTGATTCTGTCAAACATGTGTTCACCTCTGTATTGTATTGTCTAGGCTACTTGCCAAATCTAACCGTTTAACAACAACCCGCAATGCAGTGTGGGCTCTGTCCAACCTGTGCCGAGGGAAAAATCCACCACCAGATTTTGCCAAGGTGAGTCCATTTGTCATAACATAATTATTAGATAATCGAGCCTATTTATGCTTCAAGATATTCAATAGTAGGTGATACTCCCAGTCACTGCACTCTGCAATATTACATTGTAAATGTTCCTTACTGCCATCACAGAGACTAAATTTCCTCAGCTGTGTTAGGTGATATGTCAAAAAGTTTGGACTGTGACAGATCCTCAGAGATGTGCACACCCAGATACTTAAAGCTGCACACCCTCTCCGCAAATGATCAGTTTATCCTCAGTGGAGTGTAACTCCTCTTCAGGCTTCTCTGAAAGTCCACATTCAGCTCCTAGGTTCTTAGTCCAGTCCCAGTGTGACAGGCTGTCAACCTCCTCTGTGTATGTCCGCTCATCATTGTTACTGATGCGTCTGACCTAGACCCTGTCATCTGCAAATTTCACAATGGTGTTGGAGCTGTTCATAACTACACAATCATGCATGTAATGGGAGAAGAGCACAGGGCTGACGACACACCCCTGGGGGACTCCGGTGTTTAGGGTACAGGGGCTGGAAATGTGTCTGCCCACTCCAACCACTTTGGTTCTGCTGGACAGTAAATTTCAAATCCAGTCACACAGGGAGGTGCCAGACTGGACAGCTTGGTGAAGATTTTGCCAGGCCCATGGAATTAAAGGCTAAACTAAAATCAACGAACAGCATTCTTACCTAGTCCCCTCTCCGTCTGTCCAGGTGAGTGAGGATTGTATGCAGAACCAGGGAAATGGCATCATAAGTCGATCTGTTTAGTCAGTAAACAGACCAAAATGGAGCAAGAAACAGATTTGTTCCCCAGTTAGTCTCTTGAAACACTTCATTACTTGAGCGATGAGAGCTTCTTTGCGATAGCCATCTAATCAGACTGGAGAGGCATTTTTTTTTAATATATATTTTTTGGGCTTTTTGCCTTTATTCAGAGGAGTAGAGATAGACAGGAAAGGGAGGAGAAGAATGAGGAGAGACCTGCAGCAAAGGGTCGTGAACAGGAGTCGAACCCACAACCACTGCGTCGGGGAACTGTAGCCCTGTTCATGGATCGCCCGCTCAGCTAGGTGAGCTATAGGGGCGCCCTGGGGAGGCATTTTTAAGTATAGGAACAATGATGACGCTCTTAAAGCCTCACACTGACCCAGGGAGAGGCTGGAGCTAGTAGGTTGGTGCAGGACTTCAGCACTCTTTCAGGAATGCCATCTGGACCAGCTGCCTTCCTGATATTCACTCTACTCAGTGTCCTCTTCATTTTGCACTGTGAAAGAGTGAGTGTGTTTTGCTCCAGCTGTGAATGACCTCTTAGCTGCATCAGTTAGCATGTTAGTGCTAATGCTAGCATCTACACACATGGACAAAATTATTGGTACCCCTCGGTTAATGAAAGAAAAACCCACAACGGTCACAGAAATAACTTGAATCTGGCAATAGTAATAATAGATAAAAATTCAATGAAAACTAACTAATGAAAATCAGACATTGCTTTTGAACTGTGGTTCAACAGAATTATTTTAAAAAATAAACTCATGAAACAGGCCTGAACAAAAATGATGTTACCCCTAGAAAAGACTGAAAATAATGTGACCATAGGGACATGTTCAATCAAGGTGTGTCCTCTAATTAGCATCACAGGTGCCTACAAACTTGTAATCAGTCAGTCAGCCTATTTATAGGGTTACAAGTAGTCACTGTGGTGTTTGGTAACATGGTGTGTACCACACTAAACATGGACCAGAGGAAGCGAAGGAGAGAGTTGTCTCAGGAGATTAGAAAGAAAATTGTAGACAAGCATGTTAAAGGTTAAGGCTGTAAGACCATCTCCAAGCAGCTTGATGTTCCTGTGACTAGAGTTGCACATATTATTCAGAAATTTAAGATCCATGGGACTGTAGCCAACCTCCCTGTACGTGGCTGCAGGAGGAAAAGTTTTGACAAGTTGAATAGACGGATAATACGAATGGTAGCAAAAGAGCCCAGAACAACCTCTAAAGACATTAAAGGTGAACTCCAAGGTCAAGGTACATCAGTGTCAGATCGCACCAGCCGTCGTCGTTTGAGCCAAAGTGGACTTCATGGGAGACGACCAAGGAGGACACCGTTGTTGAAAACAAATCATAAAAAAGCCAGACTGGAATTTGCCAAACTGCATGTTGACAAGTCACAAAGCTTCTGGGAGAATGTCCTATGGTAAGACGAGACAAAACTGAAACTTTTTGGCAAGGCACATCAGCTCTATGTTCACAGATGCAAAAACTGAAGCATATCAAGAAAAGAACATGGAGGAGGCTCTGTTATGTTCTGGGGCTGCTTTGCTGCATCTGGCACAGGCTGTCTTGAATCTGTGCAGGGTACAATGAAATATCAAGACTATCAAGGTATTCTAGAGAGAAATGTGCTGCCCAGTGTCAGAAAGCTTGGTCTCAGTTGCAGGTCATGGGTCTTGCAACAGGATAATGACCCAAAACACAGGGCTAAAAACACCCAAGAATGGCTAAGAGGAAAACATTGGACTATTCTGAAGTGGCCTTCTATGAATCTTGATCTAAATCCTATTGAACATCTGTGGAAGGAACTGAAACATGCTGTCTGGAGAAGGCATCCTTCAAACCTGAGACAACTGAAGCAGACTGCTCATGAGGAGTGGGCCAAAATACCTGCTGAGAGGTACAGAAGTCTCATTGATAGTTCCAGAAATCGTTTGATTGCAGTGATTACCTCAAAAGGTTGTGCAACAAAATATTAAGTTAAGGGTACCATCATTTTTGTCCAGGCCTGTTTCATGAGTTTATTTTTTAAAATAATTCTGTTGAACCACGGTTCAAAAGCAATGTCTGAATTTCATTGGTTAATTTTCATTGAATTTTTATTTATTATTACTTTTGTCAGGTTCAAGTTATTTCTGTGACCATTGTGGGTTTTTCTTTCATTAACCAAGGGGTACCAACAATTTTGTCCACGTGTGTATGCTAGCATTAGCTTCTAATTGTGTGTGGAAAGCGTTCAGGTCAGAGAGCAGTGTTTGCACTCGCCAAGATGGGGGCTCTCCTTCCCTTGTATTCCAAGATCTCCTGCAGTCCTTGCCACAAGTCATTGTTGAATTGTTATTCCACTTTGTCCCTGTACCTCCACATAGCGTACTTCAATGCTCATCTCTGCCTGAATGACAGTGCTTCGTATTCCTCCATTCAGCCAGTGATAAGGACTGAATTGTAAGCAGCAAGCAGGGCAGTGCATTCAGAGCGGTGGAGATCAATTTGTTGACCGATGGCTTCTGGTTTGATAAAATATGGTCACAATGGGAACAGTATCATCTACCAGCTTGATCACTTCTGTAAACTTGTTCACATTGCTGGACCTGGATTGGAACATATCCCAGTCGACGTCACTCAGAGTGTCCTGCATTGTCACCTGCGATTGGTCACACCAGCTCCTTGCCTGTCTAATCATTGCACCTTTATCCTGTGCCATCCTTTGTTTATATTTTGACAAAGAGACTGGCAGCATGGTTCAATTTGAACCCGAGAACGTAGTTTGCAGCCCTCTTTGAACAGTCTGTAGTAGTGGTCCAGGTTGTTAGCCTGTTCCGTACACCACCTTGTCATCGTCGGTGCATTTTCCTTCTCCATTTCTGCATCGTGTTGCTGTTGTAGTTTCCTTCAGCATCGCACAGAATCTCAGCTGGGCACTTCTAAGACCTACACTACTATTTCTAATTCATCAGATGCACATTAAAGCTGTTAAAATTCAAACTAATGTATATTTAAACAGGACATTGGATTGAAGTTGTTTTTTTTTGGATACTGTCCCTTAATGCTGGTTTGCATGTTGCTAACCCACTAATCTTGTTTCATAGTCCAGCCATCTGATCTTTGTGAAAATGTTGGAAAACCCGATGTAACAAGTCTTCCTATATCTACAAGTGTGTTACAGTCATATGTTATTTAACCTGAAATATCAGCCAGCACAGAAGTACTAATAATACCTAAAACAAAAACATAAACACACCGCCTTTGCGGAGCAGTTGAGATGCCATCTGGACATGGCCACGCCATCTTGTTAATGCTTGCAGCGTTCATTCTTGTTTTTTCATTAAGCTTTGATATTAAACTGTCCCCATGTCTTTGTTGCCATTGTGTCAGGTGTCTCCTTGTCTCAGCGTTCTGTCCAGGCTTCTATTCAGCAGTGATCCAGATGTGCTGGCTGATGCTTGCTGGGCTCTGTCCTACCTATCTGACGGCCCCAATGAAAAGATCCAGACGGTCATTGACTCCGGTGTCTGTCGCAGACTGGTGGAATTGCTAATGTAAGCGACTGACTCCCCAAGGAGTAGAGTAGTTCTTTGAGTCTCTAGAGGATGATAAAGCCAAGGGGTCACTACTGTCTCAAATCATCAGGGACCTTCTGCTTGACCATGTCTGATCTATAGATATTTAAAATGGTATCTATGAAATTTTAGATTGATTATATGAAGCACCTCTCCACGATTATTAGCCAAAAAAAAAAAGCCTGTGTACCCTTTTTCAGTATGTTTTTATGAAATTTGAGATTATGTTTGAATGACAATATCTAAAAAACTACTAACACTAGAAGACAATTTTCATTCATCTCATCATGCTAATTTGGGAGGGTTGAAAAGAATATGAAAAAATGTAAGCCTTTATGAAAAGTCCCATCTTTGAGCACTCAATAACAAAAAAATATGGCAGAAGTCATCTAGTGATATTTTCTGAAATACATGTAGTTTCATGTCACATAATACTTTTTAAAAAACAACAACAACAACAAAAAAAAACATATAGATACTTTCTGGTGTGAAATACTTGGTAACCAGAATATAAATAAGTTATTTTAGTTGAACTTTCAGAACTTATTGTGCAGATATGACAAATTTTACAACAAAAGCAAAAATATTGCTTAATTGCCTTATCCAAGTCAGAGTTTGAGTTTCAAAATGGCTCTCCAAATATAACAAAAAATATTTTTTGAATATTGGTATATAGAATAGACTGCCTTTATTGTTGCTGTATTTTATACAGCGAAATTAGTCAACATCAAGAGTATGCACCAAGTATAATCAGTTGATGCATTTAAGACAAAGGTACAAAGTACAAAAAGAGAATATACAATAATATGAGGTATTTTTATATATAGTTCAGTTTTTTT
Organism: Stegastes partitus; assembly: GCF_000690725.1. Classification (NCBI taxonomy): domain Eukaryota; kingdom Metazoa; phylum Chordata; class Actinopteri; family Pomacentridae; genus Stegastes; species Stegastes partitus. The sequence continues at coordinate 25,320 of NW_007578879.1, forward strand.
GCACGTTGATGAACTGTTTAGTGTGGTGAAAGCTCTGGAAAAGAAACTATCCCTGAGTCTCTTTGTACGGGCTTTGAGTGACCTGTAGTGCCTGCCAGAGGGCAACAGGTCAAACCTGGTCTCTGGAGTGAGAAGAGTCTTTAGTGATGTCACTAGCTCTGCTGTGATAGCAAGAGCTACCAATATCCTCTAGGCAGGGCAGAGACCAGCCAGTGATCCTTTGGGCTGTGTTGATCACCCTCTGTAGAGCTCTCCTGTCTGCTGCAGAGCAGCTGGCATACCATGCTGAGATGCAATGCGCCAGAATGCTCTCCACAGTGACTCAGTGGAAGGCCAAAAACAGTTTCTCCTCCAGTTTGTTTTTCCTGAGCACTCTCAGGAAATGTAGTCACTGCTGGGCCTTCCTCACTACTGCTGTGGTGTTGACAGACCAGGAGAGGTCATCACAGATGTGCATGCCCAAAAATCTGAACGAGTGGATCCTTTCCACCCGGTCCCCATTATTGTAGCTGTTAATGCTGGCTCTGCACAGTCCTTTTTAAAGTCCATAACCAGTTTCTTTGTTTTTGTGGTGTTCAGTGTGAGATTGTTCACTGAACACCACACTGACTGGCTCTCGACCTCGTCTCTATAAGTGGACTCGTCTCCTGGAGTTTAGGCCAACAACAGTGGTGTCATCGACAAACTTTATAATGGAGTTCGAGAGCTGGGTCGGAGTGCAGTTGTGTGTATACAGTGAGTACAACAGTGGACTCAATACCTTGTGGAGAACCCATGCTGAGTTTGAGGGTGGGGGCCAAGTCTGACAAACTGTGGGCGGTCTGTCAGAAAGTCCTTAATCCAGCTGCAGATGGGGATGGAGAGGCCTAGGTGAGAAAGTTTCTCAACTAGAATGTCCAGGATGCTAGTATTGAAGGCTGAACTGAAGTCTATGAATAGCATCCTTGCATAGCTTCCCTTGTGTTCCAGGTGGCTCAGCGCAGTGTGAAGAGCGATGGTGATAGCATCTTCAGTGGATCGGTTTGCCCTGTAGGCAAACTGATGTGGGTTGAAAGTGGGGGGCAGGCTGGTCCTGATGTGTTGTGAAACCAGTTTCTCAAAGCACTTCATGATCACAGGTGTAAGTGCAACTGGCCTGTAATCATTTAGGCTGTCTATGGCTGTCTTTTTAGGGATAGGGATAAAGGTGGATTGTTTGACGCAGGATGGGATAGTGGCTTGTGCAAAGGAAAGACCCCAGTCAGCTGAGCAGCGCTGGCCTTGAGTACTTTTCCCTGTACTTCAACTGGGCCGGCAGCTTTTCTGGGGTTTACTGTTCCTGAAGTGTGAATGTGTCAGTGCTAGAGGCTGGTGGGTGAGGTTTGATTGTAGAAGGTGTTATATAGCGTTGTTTTCGGTCCCTTCAGACATCGCATATTCAGCCCAGTGCATTGCCCTACTATTTTTGGAAGAGATGCTTGAAGGTAAACTCTTCAGCAGTTACTATAAATATACGTGGACTCACGCTTTCTGTAGATAGTCCAGCTTGTGACACTGATCTTTAAGGCCAAGTTTATTCCCAATGTTCAAAGCTCCTCCGAAGTCCAGCAGCGACTGCTTTGATTAAAGCTCTTTAAATGATGAATTATAAAGGTTTGGATGATCAGGAATTTCCTCATACAGGCTCTCCTCATACCAAACATTTGTTTTAACCACCGCTTGTTTACCTGGTACACACCTCGTTGGCGCACTTGTAGTGTGGATAGTGCGTGCAGTCACAGAACTTTGACTGGACGTGGATGTTCCACTCAAACCTTTATGGACTTGAATGAAGGATGATATTATGATACACGTATCCTTGTGGACACTGGTAAGTGTCTGTGGAAAGCATGAATTGTGTTTAATTCCCTAGAGCTGCTCTGCTCCCCAAATGTGCTCAGTTTCTCTGTGTAAACAATAGCTTTCAGTGATTTGCTGTTACTCGTGATATGTTGCTGCCTATCAGCTAGAGCTGTGGACGCAACAACCATAATTAAGAGAAATAACAGTGAAAACTTTAGGCTTTTATCTTAATAGTTTCTGAGATGTTGTTGTTCAACGTGGCCTCAAATTTCAATGTGCAAAAACATGCTTAAAATGGGTCGACAGGCAATTTGATTTTTTTTTTTAATTTTGAAAAGTGTCTGATACATCAAGCTCTCTTGAAATAAATATATAGCTATTTTTATGCTAAAAATTTTTTAGGGGGAATCAAAAATTGTTGAGCAGAAATGTTTCTAAAGATTTGGTGATTTTATATAGAATGACTCCACACAATCATAATCAGTGTTTTGCTGTTAAAACTGGCAAATTTTAAGAAACTGGAGTTTGGGCCAAAATTTTTACCAGCAGTAATTAGGGTCAGAGCAACTAATAGTACAAGGAACTTATTGAAACCCTTATTATTATTATTATTTTTTTACCATCAATGAACTCATTTTTATTTCCTAAACATGCACGAAAACTCACCAAAACTTGCACACGCATTCCCAAGGTGACCGATATTTGTATTACAATGGAATTGGACATGGAAATGGCAAAATGGCGCCCTCTTGAAAATTTCAACATACTCCTGTACACAATTCGGTACACATATGTAGCAGGTCGGGACGCACAAAAAAGTCCCATCAGTGCATTTCCGTAAACCCAACAGGAACTCGGCCATTTTGAAAAAATTTTCCAAAATTTTCGAAATCTGTCTTCTCCTGGGGTTTATGTCGTCCACACCTGAAATTTGGCCGGCACAAACTACAGGTCATGATGAATAAAAGTTATTAAAATGCTTCACAAAAAGTCTTGACGGCATGGAAATGCTGGCCCACACAATTTTGATGAAAGGCCATTTGGGCATTTTTGCTGTTTTTCCGGAATTCAATGGAGTTGCGTCGGAAGGCTGTTTTACCTAGACCTACAAAATTCGGTGGGCATGTGTAGCAAGTCAGGACGCACAAAAAAGTCCACCAGCACCAAGCCCTAAACCCAACAGGAGGTCCGTCATTTTGAAAAAACATGCTGAGAATTTTGGCGATTTTCGCTCATTTTTGGCCATTTTCAAAATCTCTCTTCTCCTACAGGGAAAGTCATATACATCCGAAATTTCGCCAGCCCAAACTACAGGACGTAGTGAATACAACTTAGTAAAACGGTCTGCAAAAGTCAGACGGCGTGGAAATGGCGACCCATGGAATTTGGCCAAAACGCCATAAAACGAGAAGTGTCGTGTATGTGCTCTGTTCTGCCTGAAACTTTATCCGCGTGCTCCAAGTCCCAGCCAGAGCGCGTTTCCGCCATGACCCAACATGCATGCCGCCGTGGCTCGCCATTACACAGGAAGTGGCTTGTAACTAGGTCGCACATGCTACGATCTGCCCGGAATTCGACACGCCAAATCTGAGTCCCGCCCCAAGTGCGTTCCTAACAAACCCCGACGTGCGTAGGGCAAGGACCCGACCATCGCTGCTTGCAGCTTTAATTTTCACTACAATCTTAGAACTTTCTACTGTGTCCCAGTGTCATTGTCTGTCTCCTGGTTCTTACAGGCATAGTGACTACAAGGTTGTTTCTCCTGCTTTACGGGCAGTAGGAAACATTGTAACAGGAGATGACATCCAGACTCAGGTAGTGGTTCTGTTACTTACAGTAGACGCTGATTCACTCAATTTCTTTGTCTGTTTGTTTCAATGGAATCATAAGCAGTATGAAATATAAATGTTGTCCTCTAAAATCTTATTATACATTTGTCAACTCAGGTAATCTTGAACTGTTCAGCACTGCCATGTTTACTCCACCTGCTGAGCAGTCCCAAGGAGTCCATCAAGAAAGAGGCCTGCTGGACTGTATCCAACATTACAGCAGGAAACAGAGCTCAGATTCAGGTAAATGCTGATTCATCTAGATTTGCGTGGCAAGAAGGACTGCTGTATTGCTGACAGCATTCATTCTCTTGTCAGAATGTGATTGATGCCAACATATTCCCAGTACTGATTGAGATCCTTCAGAAGGCTGAGTTCCGCACGAGGAAGGAGGCAGCTTGGGCTATTACCAATGCCACCTCTGGGGGCACGCCTGCACAAATAAGGTGTGTTCATCAGACTCTTCATATCTGGTTCTCAGTTACATACTGAGGTCAGAGGAACAATGACTCTCAGTGGATTACAGGAAACATTACTAGAGATTATAGGAATGGGGCCACTTTTCTCCTGTGTAGCCATTACATTAGGTAGCAGTAGCCAGACCAAAATCAACATAGATGTTCCAAATATGCAGTATACTGGAGTCCAGAAGTCTATAATCCTGTCATTACATTTACAATTTAAAACAAATTGTTACAAATAAAATAATGTGTAGAACTCATCTGCCAGGGTTCTCACCCGCATCAAGCCATGGTAATTCATCACTCCCACCTTCATCTATCTCCACTGGCTCCCAGTCAAGTTCTGTGCCTCATACAACAATCTTTCTCACCTTTAAATCCTGCGATGCAGTTGCCCCTGAGTAACTTTCAGAGCACTTCCACTCCCTGTCCCTAATTTGCACTCCTCCGATATGGGTCTGCTCACCAACAACCGCACCTTGTCTGCGGTTCTTTGGAGACAGAGCCTTAAGTGTGGGAGCACCCACCCTGGAAATCTCCCCCAGTAGTAATCTGCAATGCTGCTTTTTGTCGGAACTTTCAAAAACTTCTTAAGTCAGGCCTTTGGACTACGTCTGTTTCCTTGGCCATCCCATTAATGTTCAGTGACAGTGAGGTTAGGTGACTCTGTCGTAAAATCCACAACAGTCAGCATTCCTTGATCTTTTTTGGTCTTATTTTTCGTGCTTCAAATCCTTAAGGGATTGACAGAAAGTATAACACCTTACTTTTGATGCAATGTTTCCTATTATGAACAATACTACTTAATGAGTATGGCAGTCATATTTACAATAGGTGAATAATGACTGCAAGTTGCTTAAGTTGAACAAGTCTCTGAAGAGTTGATCAAATCCACAAGGGTCATCTGAATGCTGTTTCAATGGAAAGATACAACCCAAGGAAATCTGACCTTTTTTTAAAGGAATTAACATGGTCTATGCCAGTGGTTCTCAAACTTTCTGAGCCACGGCGCCCAAGATAACATAAGTTTGTGTTCATGATATGGCATGTTCATTAATATGGCATGAATAATAACGTTGTTGTTCATGTATTAATGCGTTAAAAATTAATGTGTCAATTCCAAAGATTAATCTCTTTACATTAACATGCTAATTTTCTTTTGAATGAAGGAAGGAAGGGCTGCAGGGTGGCGCAGTTGGTTAGCACTGTTGCCTCGCAGCAAGAAAGTTGCCGATTCGCGTCCTGGTGGGTTCACCGGAATCTTTCTGCGTGGAGTTTGCATGTTCTCCCCTTGCAGTGTGGGTTCTCTCCGGGTTCTCCGGCTTCCTCCCACAAGGTCCAAAAAACATGTTGAGGTTAATTGGTGATTCTAAATTGTCCATAGGTGTGAATGTGAGTGTGCTTGGTTGTCTGTCTCTAAGTGTAGCCCTGTGATAGACTGGCGACCTGTCCAGGGTGTCCCCTGCCTTTGCCCTAAGTCAGCTGGGAATAGGCTCCAGCCCCCCCGTGACCCTAGTGGGAATTAAGCGGTGTATAGATAATGGATGGATGGATGAATGAAGGAATTGAATTTATTTAATCTTGGGACCCCATGGGGGTACTGACCCCCAGTTTGAGAACAACTGGTCTATGCCACTAATCTGCTTCAGTTTGATTGCTGACCTAGAAACAGTGAAAAATCTGAAAAGTTCTTCATTTTGCATTTCAAAACTTTTGTGTTTTTAAATATTTCCAAACCTTCAGACTTTGCAAATATTTTTTTGCTGATCTGTGTAAAAATATGACATATTTCAGTTTGGTCTAAAACTTCTTTAATATGCCATGATTTTATATTAAACAGGCTCCCCTAACCAAAACTTTAATAGCAATGTATTCAAATTCAACTGCAATTCTTCATTTGATTTACCTTTTACTTTTTGTGAACAGATATCTGGTGTCTCTGAATGCCATCAAACCCATGTGTGATCTGCTGACAGTGATGGACTCTAAGATCGTGCAGGTGTCACTAAATGGTTTGGAGAACATCCTCAGACTGGGAGAACAGGAGGCCAAACAGAATGGAACAGGCATCAACCCATACTGTGCTCTCATTGAAGAGGCTTATGGTACAGTTCTGCAACACATCAGCATGCTTTCTTACCTTGTCAATTAATGATTTTATGACTACAATATATTTGTTGATACTTTCATTATTTCAATAATTCAGTAACCACTAAAATTATTACTGCCAGTGTCACCATCCGCATTCTGCTCTCATAAAATAATCTCCTTACACTGATGAAAGCTGTGTCATTCAGCCTAATGTACACTGTACATATGCCTGGCTGATGGGGAACCAAAGAGTAGTATTAAAAGAGTTTACAGTCCAAACAGAATTGGTTTATTCATCACTCAAGGTAGAGTAGGCGTCATGTTGTACAGACCCAAAACAACAACAACAACAACAGCAGCAATCAATTCATATGTGTTAGCAGCTAACATACCTTTTCAGCAAAAAGTTCTGTAAATTATTTTGGCTAAATTTTTGAGAATTTCATGTTTATAAACCTGGAAATTTTTATATTATCACCCTCCAAAAGCATTCTACCCGGTAAGTCATTTTAAGGATTCAGGACATACTGAAATATAACTTCCACAACCATTAAATTTGGTGAGAACGTAGACAAAATTGTTTCCAGAACATCCAAATGATTGATTGGTTTCAGCAGAAGCCCGTTTGCCCTTGAAAATGTAAAAATGTGTACACATTTGAAACAAATATATATGGATGGATATATTAACATTTCCTGCTAATAATCTAACTTTTGAGACCTTTAATATATCTAGAATTTGATATGTGGCAAGAACAGCAATCCAAGGTTCCTTTTTTTGCTTTTTCTTTTTTTGCTATTTTGACATGCCAAAGCGGTGACATGGACCCATTCGTCAGACCATGAAAACTGGTGTGCGAAAAGGTTATATGTTGTCATTAGATGCGCAAAGCTGCAAGTTGCTTCCGTGTTGTCCAAATATTGAGACTTGTTTTGTCTGTCCAAATGTTCCCATACAGCTGATATCACAATAAATCATGCACAAATAACCACAGAGAACTGCGCTTATTAAGCTAGGAGAATGTTTATTACAAAAACGGATTTCATCAATAAAATCATACACTTGAGCCAATAAACATTTATCTATAACTGTTGCTACAGGGTTATCACACAACTAATATTAATGGCTAAATAAGAACAGAAAAACAACACAATGCAAGTGTGTGTGTGCGTGTGTGCAGTCGTGACTTGATAATCCGACACTAAATGTAATACCTTCTTTTATGTCAGCAAGGCTGTCAGACAGTCAAGACGGAGGTTGAGATACAAGGAGGGCTTGATGCTTGAAGGGTAATTTGTTGTTAATATTTATTGTTTATAGTTGTTATAATAAACTATCTATGTATATGATATTGTTATGATTTATATGTTGATCGGCTGATTGTCACAGAATAGGTGTCTTTCTGAATCTGTCCTGGGAATGCTCCAGATTCTACTGACACAGAGCTTTTTTCACTGCTTCTGATATCTCTGTCCGTTTTCGCTTGGTCGGCCATTCCATGACAGTGCAGCACGTGGTCTGTGACTTCTTGAATGCCGGTGAAAGCTTGGTAGATACAATTTTACGTATGATGTCTGCAGCATTGAAGCAATTTGTTTCTATGATTGATAAGCCTGATACAACCACAGTAAATATAGGTTGATAGATGGGATAGGATAGTTACTTTATTGATCCTTTTACAGGAAATTACTTGTTACAGCAGCTACATTAAAAGAAAAACACAGACAACCCCACAAGACACCCGGCATTGAGGCACACATAAATATAAAACAAAATACACAATATAGAATAAAAATAAGATAAATATATAGGTACCAAGTGTGCAAAGTTAGACTGTGCAAAAGATGGATTTTAAAAACGTATGTACATAAAGTGTCAAATGTACATAAAGTGTCAGTACACAAAGTGTCATTTAGTTATGCAGCCATGTGGTTTTATTGCACATTGTAGACCTCCTGCTGCGTTCAGTCCTGCATTTTGGAGAAATTAGTCTGTGATTGAATGTGCTCTGCTGAAATACCTCCATGACATGAAGTGGGTGGGCTTCATTGCTCACTATAGAGTCCAACTTCATGAGCATTCTCACCCTGGCCACCTGGTGAACTGTGTCCAGTTCAACTCCAATGATGGAGCTTGCCTTCTTTATCAGTTTACTGAGTTTGTTTCTCTCTGCAGTGCGAGCCCCCTTCCCCCAGCACACCACACCAAAGAAAAGTGCACTGGCTATCACAGTCTGGTAGAAGGAGCACAAAAGAGGCTTGCAGATGTCGAAAGATCTCAGCCTTCTTAAGAAGTACAGTCTGCTCTGTCCCTTCTTGTACACTGCCCCCCAAGTGGCTGGACCAGTCCAGCTTGTTGTCCAGCTGTACTGCCAGGTATCTATAGCTGGAGACAACTTCCACCTCTATGCCCTGAATGGTGACTGGGTCTGGTTTTGGCCTCTTCCTCTAAAAGTCCACTAGCATTTCCTTGGTCTTGGAAATGTTAAGCTGAAGGTGGTTGAAGACCCTTTATGCCACCTCACACTCTCCATTAATACAACCGACCACCGCTGAATCATCAGAAAATTTCTGGAAAAAGCAACTGTCTGAGTTGTACTGGAAGTCAGATGTAAAAAGTGTGAAGAGGAAAGGGGACAGCACAGTTTCTTGAGGGGCCCCTGTACTGCTCAGGACTATCTGAGACACACATTTCTGAAGGCGCACATACTGTGGTCTGCAGGTTAAATACTCCATGATCCAGGAGACCAGCGCTGACTCCACCTGCATATTCCTCATCTTCTCACCAGCAGTCCCAGCTGGGTTGTATTGAAGGCACGTGAGAAATCGAATAACATGATCCTCGCAGTTGCATCAGAGGTGTCTAGGTGAACGTGGACCCTCTGTGGCATGTAGATGAGGGCATCATCCACACCAATGTTAGGCTGGTATGCAAACTGTAGAGCAGGGCTACTCAACTTCCCATTGCTCATGGGCCACATAGAAAAATATCTGTGCGTGGGCCGCAACCTAAAAATGAATCATTTAATATGACTGAATGTTATAAGACATCAAAAAAGTCAAGGTATTATTCAATAAACAAAATATTTTAAATGCACTACAGTAAAAGACAATTTCATTAGGTGTTTTTAAAAGTAAAATGAGATCTTGTTGACAATGAAATGAAATGAAAAATGAAAAATACTTTATTTATCCCAGAAGGGAAATTCAATTATATAATAACAATATATTATACTTAGCCTTATAGATCTATTTGTTGCTGTTTTTTGCATTTCCCTTATTGACAGTAAAAAGCAAAAGGCCATATATCACATATCATATCTCATATATCAAAATATGAACAAAATTACTGCCACTGCAGTAAATCAGAGAATGGTAAATATACTTATGCATTTTAGCCTATTTCTTTTTTGTAATAAATCAAAGTAATGTTTCAAAGTTTTTAAAAGATTTTTCAAGCAATGTTTTTTGAGAAATTAGCTAAATTGCATCAGAAAACTAAGTAGGCTTTATTCCAAAACAAAGTAAATAAATTAAGAGATTTCTTATAAATATGAATTGGCCTACTACTCCAAAAAATAAAGTAAAAATTCACTTATGCTTATAGATCACAAAAAAGTGCATCTGTGGCCAAAAACCAACCACTGTAAAACGTAAAAAACATTGCTATGTAGGTGGCCCACTTTTTTTTTTTTTTTTTGAGCCATGAACTATAACAAAATGAAATTAAATAACTTGGTGTGCATTATTCATTGAAATTGTGCATCAATTGGCAACCCTGACAGAAGAGGTCAAATCTAAAACAATTACACTCAGTGGAAATCAGAATTCAGAATCAGAATCCGCTTTAATGGCCAAGTACGTACACAACATACAAGGAATTTGGTTTCGGCTGTTGGTGTCGCCCTAGGATTGAGCAGGAAAATAGAAATAGGAAAATAAAAAGAAATAAATAAAATAACTATAGAAAGAAAAGAATCAAAAATAAAATACAATAGATAATAACAATAAAAATTAAACAAGATATTAAGACAAATATATACAAGAATTTACACATCTGAGCAGAAAAATATATATGTACATTGTGCATCAGGGCATTGTATTACATTTCTTCACATGGAAAAACAAAATCAAATTCATGTAGTATGTAAAATAAGAAAAAAAGTTTCTGAAGTGTCCCTCAGGGATAAATTGTGAAAGGACATCCAGTGCATGCTTGCTTGACAGGCTGAACTTGATCCAGCTCTTTTGTAAATACAGTAAAAAAGAATAATGAAAATCAAGTAACATTTATTGTCGTTTTAAGCGTCATTATGCTTAATCTTAAAAGACAAATACAAACAAATCAGTTTTAGTTACCAAATATGAGACTTGAGTCTGCATCTTCGCTGCTAATCGCCTCAAGTCTGGCTGGTATGTACACACGTGGGTAAAATTGTTGGTACCCCTCGGTTAATGAAAGAAAAACCCACAATGGCCACAGAAATAACTTGAATCTGACAAAAGTAATAATGAATAAAAATTCTATGAAAGTTAACCAATGAAAATCAGACATTGCTTTTGAACCGAATTGTTTTAAAAAATAAACTCATGAAACAGGCCTGGGCAAAAATGATGGTACCCTTAACTTAACATTTAATTGCACAACCTTTTGCGGCAATCACTGCAATCAAACGATTTCTGTAACTGTCAGTGAGACTTCTGCACCTCTCAGCAGGTATTTTGGCCCACTACTCATGAGCAGACTGCTCCAGTTGTCTCAGGTTTGAAGGATGCCTTCTCCAGATGGCATGTTTCAGCTCCTTCCCCAAATGTTCAATAGGATTTAGATCAGGGCTGTCTGATTTTGATTGCTTAATTTTGATTGAATTTTTATTTAATATTACTTTTGTCAGATTGAAGTTATTTCTGTGACCGTTGTGGGTTTTTCTTTCATTAACTGAGAGGTACCAACAATTTTGTCCACGTGTGTAGATGTTGCTGCACACAGACAGTCACAGAGGTGCTTGTTACTGAGAGTTGCACTGCTTTGACTTGATTACTCCCATCGTTGAAAAGCCACTTTCACACACATAGGTTGATCCAAAATAGGTCAAGATCTTCTTTGCACACAGGATTATGGTGCTGTAAGTGGCGGGTACAAATTGCATCCAGAAAATGGCCACAGATTCATCCAAATGCTTCTGCTTTAAAGCGTGATTGTTCCTTAATTCAATCAGCTCTTTGTCAAACTTTTCCTTTGAAACACCAAACCTCTCGCAGTGCTGTGAACCGTTCCTCATGTCAGCGCTGCATGGAGTTTCCACCATTTTAATCATTGACATGATCGCCCGTAGGTCATTGAAACGATGGGAAAACTCACTGGCAAGTTCATTCATATACTGAACACAGATAGCAGGTTCAAATGAGATGCTGCGCAACTGACTGACATGTGAACGTAGGTTTGGGAAGTGCGTAAAATCATTGTCACCAAGCTGGTTTTGATAAAGAGAAAGCTTCTCCATGAATGCAGAAACATTATTCACCAAAGCAGGCAGCAATTTGTTGATTCCCTGGAGCTTTAAATTTAGGGAGTTCAAATGTTTGGTTATGTCTCCCAGAAAAGCTGCTTCCAGTGCAAACTTCTCATCGTTGACATAACACAGATCGGTATGCTTTCTCTGCGCAATGAAGGCTTGAATAACCTCTCCAGTACAATGCCTCTGCTCAGCCATCGCACTTTGGCGTCTAGCGTCAGGTCTTAACATTATGTGTCATGTTCTTCGACCAAGGTGCAAAACTGTCTGTGCTTAAGAGCATGGCCTCTAATGTAGTTAAAAACTTTCACCACTTTACCCATCGTTGTTTTCAGTCCACCACATTTGAGTTTGCAGCAGAGCTGTTCTTGGTGAAGAATGCAGTGGCAGGCAAAAAATCCAGAAATGCGTCTTCTTTTCTCAGTAATGCAACAAGCCCTCTTTCTTTTCCAACCATTGACGGTGTGCCACTGGTGGTAATTGACACCAATTTCCCCAAATCAATTTCTCTCCCTGGTCCCCGGAAAATGTCCTCTCCTCTTGTTTGACCAGTCAATGGCAAAAGAGCAAGCATTTCCTCCATAAATGTGTCGCCATTAAGAAACCGAGCCCATATCATATAAGTTGCACCGTATCGGTGGTGCATTTTTTCTTAAGATCGTCAATCAATTTTATGAAAAAATCACCTGAAATGTTTCCCACACGTCTGCTGAGGGTTGAATCTGAAAGTTGCAGTTTTTATATCTGCCTGATCTCAGTTTTGTTTTTAAACTCAGCAAAAAGGGATTCACTGCAGTCAGGGAAACACTTTTTTGCCAGCTCTAACTCAGTGAAAGGCCGCTGACTCAATGCTACATTCCACACTCCTTTAATGATGCCTATGTGATTCTGTCACTTTCTTTACAGCTGAATCTCAGAACAGTTTGTTGACTACTAAGATTTCCAATGAGACTGCATATTCTGTCTTTTCTTAAATTGCTGCCTGGTGGACAGTCAACTTTGAAGTCTTTGTGACAGCTGTCGTGATGGCGCTGGAGATTTGCACATTTTAGAATGGACTGTTTCTGGCAAAGAAGGCCACTGGCTTGTTATTTACTTACACAAAGGCAAATTCTTCCTCCCATGACTGCTGGAACGTCCCTTGTTCGTCACACAACTTGCGTTTAACTTTCCCAGCGGCGGCCATAGACGCTACTTCGATGGGTCTTCTTTTGAGTTTTTTTTTTGGCAGTTAGCAAACAACCTATTGATGTAGAGGATCCAAGAATGTCCTCACCTTAGGTCTTAAGTAGGAGAGGACCAGTCTCTCAAGAGTCTTCATTATATGTGAGGTGAGGGCAGCAGGCCTGTAGTCGTTAAAGTCAGTGGGGTGTCTCTTTTTGAGGACAGGGACTAAGCAGGATGTTTTCCACAGCGTGGGGATCCTCTTTAGATGCAGGCTCAGGTTGAAAAGGTGTGTGAGAATAAGTGTATTGTTAGATAAGTGTATTGCTGGATTTAACGCCTAATTGACTGGTGTGCTTTTGCACGGGCCCGTCGGTCAACATCAAAGGTAAGTAAATCTGTTGGATACGTTAAGTCAGATAATACACCGTTATCATTATTTGAGACATAAAATGTCACATCAGAGTCGGAATACAAGGCTGTCGTTATGTTAAGGCTGTTTTTTATGGGTTTCTTTCGTTTTTCCTAAAAACCTGTTGGATAGCAAGGTTTTCGGATTGTTAAGGTTCAAGTCACGACTGTATATATACGAGATGTGTCAAAAAAAGTTCCAGGACTAGTGTCACAAAAGATGTATTTTAAACCCAAACTATGAGTTTTCCCCTTCAGACGATCAACCAGCTCGCTCCATGTCTTGCATCAAAGCACACACGGTGGTGGACAGCGAAACTGAACACACTGTATGAACCTGGGACACATGTCTGTTAAGAATGAGGATTATGTGCCCTGCTAGGGAGATGATCTCTATTGGCACGTGTAACGTTTTAAGACAGTGTGGAGATATGTGAGTGTAAGTGTGGGTTAGTAAAAGAGGAGAGAACATATGCTCCACAGCGCTGTGAGATACAACAGTTGTGGATGACACAATATTCCTGTTTCTCTGTCTCAAAGGTTGGTCAATGAGCTGACACTCTTTTACTGCCTGCTGGTCTTTGGTTAGAAACGCGACGTATTGCAAGCATAGACACGACAACACAAACTAGAAGCAATTATCCAATAAATGAATAAATAAAGGTTCTAGCCGCAACAGTATAGAAAGTCGACCTTAAAGAAGGATACAGCGGTCCTGGTGTTAAGTCTCAGCTCAAACATAAGCTCTCTGACTTTGGCTCGCTTGTAGCTCGTAGCATGGGTTCCGACAGGTTGTTGATCCGTTCATTTAAATGCATGGGTTTTGTTGTCCTCGGCATGGCAGGAAAGGATCAGCAGAGTCAACTCAGTTGAAGAAGTGGGGCCTCTGCAAATCCATCTTCTGCTGGAGGTATGGAGAAATGGCTCGGTTGCTTAGCGTCTCCAAGGATCCAGAAAGTGTGCTAAAAGACTTGGAGCAGTCTGTTCCTTGTCCAGCATTGTAAGAACTGCGGCCTAGGTCAAAAGTAATTCAAACATTTGCATTTAATTGCTCCCTTACGGCAACCACTGACTTAAAGCTGGAGTCCCTTCTATAGACTTGTCAGTGAGGAATGCGAGGAGGTGGCGCCGCTAAGCACTGACCTCATGGCTCTGTCTAGGGGAGTCCCCGCTGTGTTTGCAAGACCCGTCCAGTGAGAGGCCAGGACTCTGATTCAAACCAGGTGTTCTGTTTATTCCCTTAACATAACCTTTTATAAGAAGCACAGACTCACAGTAAGGTTCCAATGCTTCTTTACTGAATAAGTGCCACATCACAATCGTCGCCTAACGATCCGCTGACTAAGCACATATACGTAGTGCGGAATGCTGTGTATTAACCCAACAAAAAATAGTGCTTATTGCACCATATTACCCATGTAATATATTTGTTACAAAAATATTATTTTTAAGTAAATACATAACACCAGGTCATGCTCTCAGGTGTAATTTTGAGTGACCTGGTGGACTTGGTGGCATTTCTTTGTCTCTTTTCCCCTCTCTTCCTTATCAGGCTTTTGCTTTTAAATGTAGGCCTCTGTCTTTATTCAGAGAGTGATGGTAAGGTCCAACACCATGATGTGTCTCAATAAACATACGATTTAATGTCATGTGTGTTCATGTATTTATAGACCTGCAGGTATTTTCTAGGGCCCAAATACAACACTTGATTGAAAATTTTGCTTCTTTTTTTTTTACACTTTTAATGGCTGTTGATTTAAGCACTCTGTTTCAACTATTCGATCATCTGCTGGAAACAGTTATTTCTTTGTCCTTGCCAAATTTCATGGTTGTAGTAGTTATATTACTGGAAATAATTAACCTTTTAAATTACTTCCCAGTTAAATGTTTTTTTCTTTTTATTTTAGGGTAAATACAAAAAATGTCAGGTCTAAAAGCCTGATTTTCAGCCAAAAGAATTTACAGAACTGTGTTTTGGGTCTTAAATACCATAGGTAAACTCTGATTAAAATCTCAGAGGGTGAAGCAACACATATCCTGAATTCTGTCTGAACTGACAAAGTATGACCCACATGCCTACCTAATCATAAACAGTACAAAAAGCTACCAACAAAACGGGCTTCTCATTCCTATAGCTACCGGAACAGCTTTGTTGAAGATGTCTACATTATTTACAACAAAGATCAATCTCATGCTGCTAAAATGATGATCATTTGGCAGCTCAGCACAGTCTGGTAACAGCACAGCATGGTATAGTTGAGATCCAGAAAGGGTCAAGCCAAGCCGGCCTTGGTGGATGCCAAGCCAAAGTAAGTGCCGTTAGTCTCAGGTCTAATCACCAGTTGCCACTTGCAACTCCACATACTGGAGAGAACACCGAACAGGTGAAAATCACAAGAAAATCACACTGTCATACTGAAATACAAGTTGTGACTCAGAGTCATAGTACTGTCTACTACACCTTTACTTACCTTTTAATAGTGCGTCCTTTCTTGTAGTGGATAATTGCATTTGAGGTCATGTAAGGAACTAATGCAATGCATGTTATGTTTCATTAGCTAGACATGGGAAACCTTTGCTTAATGAAACATTGTGTCAAGCCAGCAAAATGTCATTCAAAAAATATCAGCCTTCATAAGAAATATCTTGTGGAAACTTGGAAACTCCTGTCATACTTGTGTCGCATGCATGAAGTATAGTTCAGAAATACATTAAGCTTAGTATGTGTGGTTCCCCCCATGCAGGCCTGGACAAGATTGAATTCCTGCAGAGTCATGAAAACCAGGAGATCTACCAGAAAGCCTTCGACCTGATTGAACACTACTTTGGTGTGGAGGAGGATGATGCCAGCCTGGCTCCACAGGTGGACCAGAATCAAGGCCAGTTTGTCTTCCAGCAACAGGAAGGACCCATGGAGGGTTTCCAGCTTTAATTCCACCTCACCTGCTATCTTCTTCCTGAGAGACGGTATTCTCCTGGAATGCATGCTCTCCTGGGACCTTTTCTCAGATCTGGGTCAGCTCATTACCTAGACTTTCACTTTTCCTATGCCTTTACAACTACACCTACTTTGGAGTATCATAGAGATGAAAAGTAGGCCCACATTTAACTCCTTGATGATGTTTAAGACTTAGAACCTGAATGAAGTGCTCAGCTTTGCTGGTTTACATCCTACTGGTAAGTGGTTGATGCCATGAACAGCCAATGAAAGGAGAAAAAAAAAATTAGTGCAGCAATGTGATGTTCATTTGGCTTCCAGTAAAATAAATAAATAATAAAAATCATTTTAAATGATGTTTGTGTTACAATTAGGAACTAGTAACTCCAAATTGTTATCCCTATCCCTTTTTGAATGTGAAACTACCTCTTCAATCTTCAGAAAGAAAGAAAGAGGGACTAGTAAAATAAAAGCCCAAAATGAACACATGGAACAATATATTTTTGTGTTTTTGTTCATTCATGTGTTATTGCTAAAATTCTTGAATAAAAAAATGAAAACTAGTATGGTGGCTAACCATTCAGAAACTTGGAGGCAGGCAGTGGAGGTACGTACATTATGTTCTGAAGCAGCTACACATGCTTACTGGGATGTTACGCCTTGTTATTTTGAAGGTTTTGAAGAGCACCTCGAGGTGTTTTATTTGTATTTTGACAGCTTGGAGGAGCTCCTCTTTCTTTTCTCAGACCTCAGCTCAGACTAAAGGCAACTGCTTCCTAGATTAAGTAGCTGGCCAACTGGCCTGTGTTAGTCTGAAATCTGTAATGGTGTTGGTTGGTGTTTGTTGTAGCCAGTGTTTCTGCTGCTTATTTGAAATGTTCTTTCGGGGTTGTGTCTGTGTTGACTAATGCTATATATGCAACAATTTTACCAGTTACTTTTTTGTTCCATTTTCTAGTTTGTCACCCTGAACTCTCAGCGTGATGTCTTTTTTTTTTTCTGCCTGCAATCATTTCCTTAATGTGATAGGATTTGTTGAGTGACTTAAATGGTTTTGTATATTATATATACATGTAAGAAATAGTGAAGAGAGTATTTAAATGGCTGTGGGTAGATGTGATATGCAAATTCTTTTTTCTGGCAGATCTATATTTGTATTGTTTCCAGTTCACTACTGCTTCTCTTTTATTCACTCTGAAAAATTTGATTTATCTTTAGCTTTATCTCATATGAATATTTACACTTAGATTTTTTTCATGCTCTGATTTTGTTGTTGACGTCTTAAAATTGAAGTGTTTCCCTACTTCTGGCTCCACCCCACAACCATAATTTGACAGATTTTGATATGTGTCTAGAACAGCAACATTAAACGGTGAACAAGTGAAGAGGAAAACAATCTATATTTATGTGCAATAGAAAATATTTGTAATGCAGAAAATTCGTCAAGCACATTCAAACGTGTACTTTTCTAATACTTTTGGTTTGTATTATTGTCTATCATTTCTAAGGTTTTGGTAGTGCATTCGTTATTCTTCTTTGGTAATTAATTTGCTGGGCTCTTGTAGCTCTCAGTAGAAATTGTGTGTTAACACTTCCACAGTCTAAAAGACTATATGCAGCCTCAGTCTGTGGCCCTTAAGGCTGACTGGATCACAGAGACCTGACAGTGAAACTAAGGCAGGCTGTCTGTAGAAATTTTTTGACTTTTCTGTTTGGGGATGCACACTTCTATTGTGTGACAAGAATTAATAAATTGATCTGTTGTATACAAACTACAAACTTATATTAGGCTTTTTTTCTTTGTAATCTCATAAAGATTGTCAGATATACTGGTAAATTGGGTTGACTTATGCTTTCCTATTGTCAGAGTAAAATGGTACATCTCCATGATAACCTATACTAAATGTCTACCTGCTAGGAGCAAGTTATGTTCCAAATAAGAGATCAGGGTGTATAAAACCATGCTATATTCATGCTATACAATCTTTCAATTCAATTTGTTTTATTGACATGCCACCAACACCTTACGAATTTTATACAGAAAACTCAACAATCCAAAGCTGGCATTGGATTTCCTATGAGCCAGCAGTTGGCGATGGCAATGACCTCTGTTTTGTCTGTCTGAAATTAAATGCAGAAAGTTAGAAGTTATCCAGGCCTTTATGTCCTTAAGACATGCCCAGAGTTTGACTGTTTGATTTCATTTGGTTTTATAGATAAATATAACTGGGTGTCATCTGCATAACAATAGAAATTCATACAGCCATCGATTATCTATATACCACTTAATCCTCACTAGGGTCGCAGGGGGGCTGGAGCCTATCCCAGCCGACTTAGGGCAAAGGCAGGGGACACCCTGGACAGGTCGCCAGTCTATTGCAGGGCTACGCTTAGAGACAAACAACCAAGCACACTCACACCAATGGACAATTTAGAATCACCAATTAACCTCAACTTGTTTTTGGACTGTGTGGGAGGAAGCCAGAGAACCCGGAGATAACCCACGCTGCAAGGGGAGAACATGCAGAAAGATCCCGGTGCCCCCACCAGGACGCAAACCGGCGACCTTCTTGCTGCACGGCAACAGTGCTACCAACTGTGCCACCTTGCAGCCTGAAATTTATACAATGCTTCCTAATAATATTACCTAAGGGAAGCATGTGCAAAGTAAACAATATTGGTCCTAACACAGAACCCTTTGAAACTCCATAAGTCATTCTGGTGTGAGTGGAAGAATCATCATTAACATAAACAAACTGGAAACAGTCTAATAAATATGATTTAAACCAGTTTTGTGCAGTTACTTTAATCCCCATGACATGGTCCAGTCTCTGTAATAAAATGCCATGAATGAAATGAAAAATACTTTATTTATCCCAGAAGGGAAATTCAATCTTGTAAAAGCTCACTTTTTTTT
>NW_007578879.1:46936-133045 GCF_000690725.1 Stegastes partitus
CTCAGTGAAGCACATAATACTGCACTCTCTGTACTCTTTTTGAGACCTTGTTAGCATTTCAAGCTCGTCCATCTTGTTAGCTAGCGATCTCACGTTACCCATCACAACAGTTGGAAGAAACGGTTTAAGTCTCCACCGTTTTTCTCTCTGCCTTACCCCTGCTCTGCAACCTCTTCTCTTCCTCTTTAACTCCACTGGGATTTGATGTATTATTTCGCTGAAAATTTTGATTTGGGAGAGTTTTAACAGTTGATCACGGTTGTAGGCAATTTTTCCGTTGTCATGGATACTCATCATAACATCTTGTAGAAAAATCTCCTGAGTTGCAAGATTTCAACTCAGCATAAAAAATCATCCAAGAAAAAACTTAATCTGACAGGCAATGTCAATAAAAAGACAACAATATATCCAAAAAAAACCCTCAAAAGCAAAGGGAGCTGTTACAAATTGCTGCCACCTAGCGGCGCATTCCAGAAAAATCATGATCAACTGTATCAAATGCAGCACTGAGATCCAGAAGAACAAGTTTAGAAACCAGTCCACTGTCTGAAGCTTGTCCTGAAGTTCTTGTCCTAGGGATGGCTTTTGTGATAAAACCGCCTTTTCAGGCTATACCATGGAGCTGTTCTTTTAAAATTCATTGCCTTCTTTTTCAGAGGTGTGACGTTGCAGTATGTGTCCATGTGTTGGACTAATGTTAGAGAAGCTGGTTCAGATTTAATAATAATGGAATAATTTCTTAAATTAAGTTACTGCATTATCAGATACACATCTGCTTTGATAAAATTTCTTGGTAAATGCTGTCAAGTGAGGCCAAGGATTGGGATCCCAGAAGCAGTCTCTAACAAAGAACACTGGCCCGGCGTAAGCAATATAAAAAACTCTATGATAAGAAATGCTGTAATCTGGTGATTGAGTGTTTAAATATGAAATGGTTATTTTAACATTGCAAGGAATTAAAGGTGATTTTTGCAGCAAAACACCTCCACAAAATGATGCTGCCACCCCCATACTGCACAGTTGGGATGGTGTTCTTAGGTTTACAATCTTCCCCCTTTTTTCTCCAAATGTAACGATGGTTATTGTGACAAAACAGTTCAATTTTAGTTTCATCAGACCACAGGAAATGTCTCCAAAAATGAAGGTCTTTGTCCCTGTGTGCATTTGCAAACTGTAATCTGTTTTTTTTTTTTTTTTTTACGTTGCTTTTGGAGTAATGGATTCTTAATCTCTGAGTAGCCTCTCAGCCCATGTCAGCGCAGGACTCGTTTCACTGTGGATAATGACACTCTCTTACCAGCTTCAGCAGCATCTTCACAAGGTCTTTTGCTTTTGTTCTGGGGTTGATACTGTTGGAGAAAACCATCTTTCTCCGCGTGTTCGTTTCTAAAGATGAGATGAGATTCAGTTCGGCCTCAATCAATCAATTTAATTACACATTGAATATTGCATTACAGAGCTCTGGGTCTAACTCTCCCTAGCATCAGACAGAGCAAGACTACTCCTTTTGCCTCTGACCCTTCTTTTTACTACTAAGTCACATGATGCATGGTCAGGTCGTAAAACAACTGATTGGGGCCCATCTTCATCACACTGAATAGTTGCATCCTTATATGGACTTCTTTTCCTCCGTCTTTTTCTCCGTCTGTAGCTTGTCCTGTGAAACCATATAAGGAAAAGACCCAAGCAACTTCTTCAAAAGAAGACATTTCATGACTATGTGCATATATGTAACTTCTTTTATATTTTAAACCTTAAGGACTATACTTCACACATGATATAATATATTTATACACAACAATACGCATATTTCGCACCAAAACAGGTTCGTCCCTGGGACACAGAACCTGTCTTCTTCCTGAGCGGTATGATGGCTAGACTTTCCCATGGGGTTTATTGTTTGAACAGATGAAGATGGAACCTTCAGGCATCTGGAAATTGTACCAAAGGATGAATCAGACTTGTGGAGGTCCACAGTTCTCTTCTTGATATCTTGGCTGATTCCTTTAGATGTTCCCATGTTGTCACAAAAGGAAGTGTGTTTGGGTTGTGCATTAAATACATCCACGGGTGTGCTTCCAATTAACTCAAATGTCGTCAATTAACCCATCAAAAGCTTCCAAAGCCATGACATCATCATCTGGGCTTTCCCAAAATAGTTTGAAGGCATAGCAATCTTTGTGTATGTAAACTTCTGACTTTGAAGAAAGCAGTAAAGAAATCTCTAAAAACTTCTCTGTCATTATTGTGGCATTTAGCGAAAGAAATAATTTTGGTAATTCTAGCTGACCTAAAACAGGAAAAGTTTAGTCTGATTTAATGTCTTACATTGAGAAAGAGTTATGTGTCTTTTTATAGAGTGTATGTAAACTTCTGGTTTCAACTGTATATGTGGAGAACCATTTTGAAACTCCAGAACTCAATTCTATTTCAATTAGGCTGTTTGGCAATGTTTTTGTTTTTGTGGTACAACTTACCTGCTCAATCAGTTGTAAAAGTTCAGTGAAAATAACTTTTTTTCATTTTTGTGATCAAGTATTTTATATTAAAAAGTATTCTATATATCTTGTTTTGTGTTATTGAGACATGCAATTACATATGGTTCAGAAAATATCACCAGCTGATAGGGGTGTAAAGATTCACCGATACGAATCGGAAATCGATTTTAACTTTAACGATATGAATACATTAATCCGCGCGCCTCTGAATCGATCTATATCTGTTGTGGAGTGGACGATGTCCGGTTGAAAAGTTGTGAATCGGTTTATTGGAGCTCTGCTACTAAATACGGCTGCTCTAGTCTCGCGAGACTCCCACTGGGACATATTATGAGAACAACGTTCGCTTGACGTGTTTGCGAGCAACAACACAACAGCATGGCCGAGAGTACTGGTACAATTTATAATGCACCCTCCAACCTTAAATCCAAACTGTGGAAGAATTTTGGATTTTTAAAGAAAGATTGCAAGTTGGACAAAAGTTTGGCCATTTGGAAACTGTGTAAAGGTGCAATTAAATACACTGGTAGCACAACCAGTCTCAGCACTCACCTGTTAAGAAGGCACGGAGACACCAGCGCGGGCGACGAGGGATGTGTGGATGCTAGTAGTAGCAAAGCTAGCGTGAGCAAGAACGCACAAGACAAAAGCACTGGTTTAAAAAAGTTCTTCCAACTCAGCCACAACTCTGCGAGGTCCAAGGTAATAACGGCATCTATAACCCGTTTCATTGCCAAGGACTTAAGACCCTACAGTGTCGTTGAAAGTGACGGATTTCGCGACATGATAAACACGCTAGACCCGAGGTATAAAATAGCAAGTAGGCAACATTTCAGTGACAGGTGCGTGCCAGAGTTGTATGCTAAAGTAAAAAGCGAAGTTGAAGAAAAACTGTCCAATGCAGAGCAAGTGGCAATTACGACCGACGCCTGGACTTCATGTGCAACGGACTCCTATGTGACCATCACAGCGCACCACATCACTCCCGGTTGGGAGTTAGAAAGTCATGTCTTACAGACACGAGTATTCAATGACTCGCATACAGGAAAAAATATAGGCACTTTGTTGAAAGGAGCATGTGCTAATTGGGACATTGCTGATAAAGAACCAGCCCTGGTAACTGATAATGCCAGAAATATGATTCTAGCTGGCATGGAAGCAGAGATGACCCCTAACCTTGCCTGCTTTGCTCACACATTAAATCTGGCCTCCCAGAAAGCCTTTGAAGTGGACACTGCTGCAAGGTTGCTGGGAAGAGTAAGGAGGGTGGTTGGATTTTTGCACCGTAACATAAGGGGAGCTGAAATCCTACTGGAAAAACAGCAGCAACTGGCAATGCCACAAGCTCATCCATGATGTGTCCACTCGTTGGAACAGTTCTCTGGACATGTTGGAGCGCTTTTTGGAGCAGTAACCTGCAGTTTTTGCCACACTTCTGTCAAGGGAGCTCAGAAAAGGGGAAGAGATGAACACTCTTTAGGAGAATGATATCTGCAACGCAGAAGATATAGTCAAGGTGACGGCACCTGTTAAAGTTGTGACCCCTATCATTTGTGAAGAACAGCCTACAGTCTCAATGATTGCCCCCCTCAGAGCAAAACGTCTTAAGCACTTTGAGGCATCTGATGAAGACACAGCACTACTCATCACTGAGATGAAGAAGGCGTTTAACAATGACTTTGAGAAGCGGTACACCCACCTCCATGACTTCCTCTACACTGCATCTGCTCTAGACCCTTGCTTCAAAATGTTGCCATTCCTGAGTGACCATGATGCTGGGAAGATCTTCACAAGTATGTCAGTTGAAGCTGCAGCTCTGCATAACAAGGTAACCCAACACCAAACAGACTCATTCACTTCAAACAAAGTAAATGAATGAAGTGTATTCTAACATTCTGCTTTGAAAATATTGCTATCACGAACAGAACATGAATTTTAAATCTCACAACAGGACGAAAGATCTGCAAATCCATTGCTGACAGATCCAGCTCAGAGAAACAGTGTACATGGAGATCAAGACAACAGCATTTGTTGCTCCACGGAGCCAGCTGGTGGCTGGAGTATTCAGCACTGCAGGAGACATTGTTTCTGCACAGCACAATGTACTGTGACATGATCATGTTGATCAATTAATTTTCCTCAAAAAGAATCTCGACAAGCAAAGGCGTGTGTGAGATTACTATACTTACGCGTTATATTTTGCACAAGTGTAGTAAAGTTAAAGAAAGTTAGTGTGCAAGGATGCATTCATATTTTGTCTCTCAAAAGACAAACTTAAAACAGGAATAGATGAGTGAAAAATAAAAAAGGGTATAATATGCTCCTGTTTTTCTGTTTTGTTTTCCATTGTTTGTGGAGATTTTGCACTGTTCATAATTGTAGGGTTTTAGTGTGGTAGAAAATAAGGTATACTTATTTCCACACACTAAAGCAAGTGATTGCATTAATTACAATTATTAAAACCAACCTTTGAATTATTCGTCCAGCAATATAATCTCAGAGTCAGCACAATAATTCCAATAAATTGTTTAACTCTTGGTGATCAGTCAAGAGTGTTTGATAAAGTTAAGGGAATTAACTTAGAGCTTAAGTAACTAAAGATCACATACGTAAAGTGACTGGATGTAAGCTACAGAAAACACAGGAAACAACTGTATACACACACACAACATTTATTACTAACTAAACAAACAAACAAATAACAACAACAAACATAGAATATAAAATACAAACAATGATGAAAATGCTGATTGAGAAATATGAATGTGAAAACCGAATGTGGAACAGAGTGGTGGCTTGGAGACTTAAAAGTCTTTTCACCCGAAGCAGCAGATAATCTGTTAAATTTGGAATATTGGCTGAGAGGCCAATTGTAATCATAAAACACCCGTTTAGAGACAGAAGCTTGATACTTGCAGTTTCCAGGGTGCAGCAGCGTCTGGGAGACGAGGCCTTCAGCTTGAGTTGGATCAGGGTGTGGCAGTTGAAGTTGCTACATTGGACCAAAGTGGGCATCTCTCCTGCCTCATGGAGAGAGCCTAGAGAATGCCGTAGAATGCTAATGCTTTTCGGGTGAAGAGGCTTTTTAATAGTGAAACGACTGACCAATCACAGCGAGCTCCGCTCCCAGAGGGGCTGTTAGATATGACACCCAAGTATCACAGGGAGGTCATGAGGTGGTCAGAGTTTTACTCTGAAAGCAACAATGTTCCTTCAGAACTATATGTACTTTCAATTATACAAAGTTAAGCTTGTTGGAAATGAATGTGTCACATGTAGAGCTTCATGGGGTGTCTAAACATGACTGAGCTATCTTGTACGGTTACAGAGATAACACAATGCTTAGGATATGGTAATATAACAAGCTGATAAATGAAAGAAGGACTTATCCAACTGTAATTAAGCTTTGGAGTATTTATCAGGACATGGTATATCATAACATTTAACGATTAAACTTAACACAAGATAATAAGGCACATCTTCTGGTGCTGTGTCTTATTGTTTGTCCATGACTTCAGTTGTTAAGTTCAGTTGTTGCATGCCACAGGAAATGAGGGGTCAGCAGAGCAATACGTTAAGCCCAGGGCACTTCATTGCGCCTGGCCATCTGTTAAGGTCTGCATGGTTGAATGTTTTTCTTTGTCTTCCCCCCAAAGAAATTCTTCCTTAGATCCTCTGATAAGTGTGATAAGGAAATTCCAAAAGGGGCTCTGCTTCCTCACTCCTCTGAGTTTGCAAAGCTGATTTACATGGCCCTGTGACCTGCAGGACAGTTCTGTCTTTTTTATGGCATGTGACTTGGGTGCTGGAAAGTTCAAATGAAGTTTTTCGAATCCTTTTGGGCATCTGTGTCTGTCCATATCCTACATAGTGCTAAAGACCTAGATGCACAGTACACACCAGAATGGCACAAAGTATTTGAAATTCTACACTCGTGCTTCCTAAAGCTGATGTTTAGTTTACAGTGTGGCACTTTATTGTATCTTGCACTTACGTTACTGTGTTACTGTCACTGGTACACTTGATGAACAGCTTACTTATTGTTCTCTATATTATTGCTACCTGAGCAAACAACAGTACAACAGCAGTTACTTGTCCAAAAATATCCTGTTTTCATCCTCTTTTATAGTTTTTTTCCTCTGTTTTGTGCAATTTGTAAACATTGAGATGTTTTCAGTGTTGAAAAGTTTTTGCAAAGTCTGTGTTGTCTGTATGTATTTGATAAACAGTGACATTGTTCTGATCTGATACATTTCTCTTAAATTTTTTTCTACACACAAATAGATTCAAGCATCGAATCGCATCGTATCGTAATGTATTAAAATGTGAATGAGTGAATCGTATCGTAACCCATGTATCGAGATTCTTATCGGATCGCCTCTTAAGATAGAGATTCACACCCCTATTAGCTGACTTTAATGGTTTTTGTTAATGTGTGCTCAAAGATGATTGCTTCATGCTTCATGATGGCTCTACTTTTTTCATATTTCAGTTCAGAGACTATTTGTCCACTATTGTTTATTTGTCCAATATTGCACGTTCTGAATCAATGGCATGATAAGAAATAACAGTGAAAATGTCAGGCTTTTATCTTTAACAGTTCATAAGATAGTATGGTTCAAACATAGCCTCATACTTCAATGTGCAAAAAAGAATTGCCAAAAGTGGATCAGTGGACAGTTTTAATGATGTTGGTGTCATTCGTTCTGACACAGTAGTGTAGTGGCCAGCACTGTCACTTCACAGCTTGAAGGTCCTGGGACTAAATCTCAGCCTGTGGTCTTTCAGCGTGAAGTTTGCCTGTGTGGGTTCTGGCTTCCTTCTCCATGTTTCTAAATTGTCTGTAGGAGCTTGGTTGTCGGACTCTCCATAATGGCCTGTGACCTGTCCAGGGTGTACCCTACCTTCGCCCTTAGTCTGCTGGGATAGGCCCCAGTCCCCTTTGACCCTACAGAGGAAGATAAAGCGCTGTATAGAAAATGGTTGGATGGATGGATTCATTAACTCACTTTCTAGAAATATTGCCTGTTTGTTTGTGGTTTGTGTAGCAAGTGTTAAAAAACAAGTACATGCATTTGCAACCTCAAGGCTAGACTACTGTAATTCCTTATTATCATGATGTCCCTGTAGCTATCTTAAAAATCTCCAGCTGATCCATAATGCTGCAGCCAGAGCTCTGGCAGGAACCAGTAACAGAGCACGTATTTCTCACACATATTGGCTTCGCTTCACTGGCTCCCTGTAAAATCCAGGATATAATTTAAAAGGTTGCTCTGTATGTCCTGGATATATAGAGAATTTGACAATAAAAATCTTCTTTTCTATTGTATTGTATTATATTCTAAAATAATGCTTTTCATATACAAAACTCTTAATGACTAAGCTCCATCGTAACTTAGACCTTAATGCAGCATATTATCCTGACAGAGCACGTTGCTCTCAGACTGCAGTTTTACTTGTCGTACCTAGAGTTTCCAGAAGTAGAATGGGAGGCAGAGATTCATGCTGCTCTAAGTTTATGGTTTTATAAGTCTAGACTACTGAGGGACTTCCCATTATGCACAAAGCATATCTCCCCTACTCTCTGTTTTTCTCTCGTCCATACAGTTGTACACCACCATTGCATATTACTGAATTTGTATCTTCTCTCTCCTGTAGTTTGTGTTTTGTCCTCTCTGCAGGTATCTACACACTACATGTCTCTGATCTCCATCCATTGGCCTCATCGATTTCAGAAGCATTTACTGTTCTCTTATGTTGGTCTGTTATCCATCTGCTATCCTGCTATCCCCACCCTCACCTCAACAGGTTGAGGCAAATGGCTTTGCTCACTGAGCCTGGTTCTGTCTGAGGTTTTTTTTTTTTTATTTTTTAAAGCAAATCCAAAGCCCTGCCCATTTCCCCATTTGTGACAGCAGGGTGAATCATTGTTCTAGATAAGAAAATTTCTCATGTTGTTTTTGTGTTTCCGTGATCTACTCTTTTTTTTCTGATCAGACCAAACACTCCTACCTGTTCTGCTTTTCTGCCAGCTGCAGTACCTGAGTGTCCCCTGCCACTCTGTTCACATGTTTCCACTCTGCTCATCAGCCACTGTAATATTATATATACCCCATCTCACTCCTACTCATTTGGCAGGTTGTTTGTACATGCAGTGCCACAGCTTTCTAGAGCTTTCTACAGCTTTTCCTGTTAGTTTCTTTCTTGTTTTTAACCTTGCTTGTAAAGCCTTTCAATAAATGAAGGTCATTGTCACTTTTACAACCTGCTTTTTGTGTCGTGCTTTTGGATCCACACAACTCTGAAAAAATTAAGTAATTGCTTTTAAAAACTACAAACTTCTGATTCTAACCACATTATCAGTCAAAAGTTTCAACCCTAACCATTTCAGGAGTAATCTATACTAATCTATACTGTACAAATAAAATTGAATTGAATTGAATTGAATTGAATTGAATTAAATTAAATTGAATTAAATTGAACTGAATTGGGGGCTGCACGGTGGCTCGGTGGCTCAGCCTCACAGCTAGAAGATCCCAAGTTTGTGTCCCAGTTGGGACACCTGGGATTTTTCTGTGTGGAGTTTGTATGTTCTCCCTGTGCAGCGTGGGGTCTCTCTGGGTTCTCCAGCTTCCTCCCGCAGTCCTAAAACATGCTGAGGTTAATTGGTGATTCTTAATTGTCCGTAGGTGTGAATGTGAGTGTGCTGGTTGTCTGTCTCTATGTGTAGCTCTGTGATGGACTGGCGACCTGTCCAGGGTGTCCCCTGCCTTCGCCCTAAGTCAGCTGGGAAAGGCTCCAGCACCCACGTGACCCTAGTGAGGATAAACTGGTGTATAGATAATGGATGGATGGATGAACTGAATTGAACTGAAAACTTCATACAAAAAAACTTACTAGGTTAAATCCTAAAGGTCAGCTGTAAATGTTACTGTATATTATCGGCTTGATCATATATTATCTCAGTGCTATAGTTAGAGGTGGGTAGTTTCTTGAGAGTGCGTGTGGTTTATACATCACCCATGTCAAAAAGACAGTTCACCACAGACTTTTGACTGAGAGAGAACTGAAGCACGTCTGTGCCTTTCAGCAGTGCATCATATTACTATATTACTATGATTTTTTTTTGTTTGTTTTTAAAAAAAAATCTTTTTCCTGTCTCGTATATGTGTACCTCTGTTGAATGCTGCTATCAACAATGTGAATTTCTCCACTGTGAGATAAATAAAGGCATATCTTATCGTATCTTATCTTAAACCAGTCAGCGATGATTTTTTTAGTGCCCTTATATGAACAAATTGCTGAAAGTTGAGTTTGACTTGGAAGTTGAGGTCAAGGAACAGCAGTTTCCAAGGCCATTAGACTAAATACTACAAGTTGGTGGTGCTGTTTAAATGTTGAAACTGCATTATAGCTTTGTAAACTTTTGAGTTCATCAAAAGTCATAGAACAGTTTTCAAGATTACATTTTTTTAAATCTTTAAATATTTTCTTTTTCTGCTTTGTTTTTTTAATAAGTTGTGTAATTTATTATGTACAGTTGCGTGGTTATGCCAAGTCTTCAACGACACTCCAGTCCGCTAGGCAGCAGCACTGCACTAAAACCATCCCCGTCTCGGGAGGCGCAGGCTGCGCAAGTGACCGGAGATGAAAATAAATCACTGGCGGAAGAAGAAAAATGGAAGCGGCAGTGTTCATTCTATCGCTTGTGGACTGTTGTGCGCTCATTTTCCTATCTGTTTACTTTGTATCCTTTTGTTTGTGTGTTTCTGGTGGATTTTAAAGGTTAGTAGCCAAAGCGGTAAGCTGGCCGAAAGCTCTCATGAAGTCTTCCCTACCTTAGCATATTTCCGTCAACTTGCTAACCTGTTAGCCGCCTTCATACAAGCCCCAGGGTCACACTGACGTAAACGAAGTTACAATGAACCCGTTTGTTACAGCAGAATAACTACGACAAGGTATGCTCACGGGGATATATAATCAAAACTGAACTTTACATAAAGCATTTTAAGTCAGCACAACCAGAGAGATGAAAACGAATATCTCTCTCTACCTGAGTTAATGTTACTGATTTAAACACTTTTTTACAGCCAAATGTTGACTTTTGTGTGGTGACACGCAAGTCTGTTTCCCGTTAAAGCATTACACAATGACCTTGTAAAGATAACGAGTGTTATTCTGTTCTACCCAGTGCATCTAACTGGTAACCACTAGCTTATATACGTTGTATTCTTGGCATAATGAAGAAAATATTGTGTAGCCTATGTAGACTTAGTGCGGTAAACCCTGAGTAGATTTGTTTTTTCTGAAAAGCAAATTGCAAATTTGACTTGGTCTCTTCAAAATTGATAATACAGCGGCTTCATAAAGTTTTCAGACCCTTTCACATTTGCTCACCTTATTGTCTAAAATGTGTTTTTCAATTGGTAAACCAGACAAGTTTGCCTCTCGATCTACACTTGAAAACCCACAACAAAAAAATATGGTTCATAAATTTTTCTTAGACTGGCAACCTGTCCAGGGTGTCCCCTGCCTTCGTCCTGAGTCAGCTGGGATAGACTCCAGCCCCCCTGTAACCCTAGTGAGGATTAAGCGGTATATAGACGATGGATGGATATATATTTGCTAATTTATTGAAAATCAAAACCTGGTGTGTGCCTACAAACTTTGAAACTAGTTTGAGTTTGACACAAGAATTCTAGACCCATCTCAAGGATAATAAAACTGGATGCATCTGACCGCAAATATGAGTCCTTCAGCTCAGAGACTTAATACATTTGTAAATGACAGATTTCAGTTTCAGGCAGGGAATAACAAAAAGGTTTTCACTTGTCCATGACACCTTCACTTAAATCTCAGATTATCACCTTGTCTGATCTTGAATGTGACTACATCAATGCTAGAGCATGCTGCTCCAAGCTAAACAAGGTAAGTATCCTTTGTCTGGATTATTATTGATTGACGTACATTGACTTAATTTATTTTTACTTCTTTTTTTTCCAGCTAGAGATACTGTGTTGCCAGATTGAATTTTCATTTTAAGTTGACCGTTTGTTTGTAGTGTTTAATTGTATCATCTGTTTTTAGTGAAGCTAAAGAGAGAAGTTTAATTAGTATTCTGATGTATGATTTCAAATTTTGGTGTTTGGTTTATGTATGTTTGACATTTTGTGTGTCCAGTGGGTAATTCCAGAGATGATTGGCCAGTGTCTCTCCACTATGCTGATGTTGATCTCCATGCACTGGTTTATCTTCCTCCTTAACCTGCCTGTGGCTGCCTGGGACATTTATAGGTATGCTTATACAGCTGCTCTTTTAAATAGATGGGTATCATTTAGGGCTGGTCCGAATAGCAATTTCAAATATTCGGGCCGATATTCGGGCCCATTTAATGGCAATATCAAAATTTGCTATCCGATACTACCACAACGACCGAATATTCGGATATTCTGGTACAGCCCTAGTATCATTTAGGGGTTGATTTTCAGCATTTTTCTTATTATTAGTATTAGTGTTTTTTTTTAAGCCAATTTCCAATAATTTATGTTATTTTTAAAATTCCCTACTTTGGCTGTGATGCAGCTGCCTCTCTCTGGCTTTTGTCCGCAGTCTATGGCTTCAAACAACGCTTTGCGCACAGCTCAGTCTGATTGGTTACATGTCATGAGCAATTTCTTTATCAAAAATAAAGACTACTGTGCCACAGATGGGCACAGAGGAGGGCTTTCGCAGACCACCTGCTCTGGTAAGCAGTTGGATGTATTTTTTGAGGGTAAGGTACGAGATGTTGCAGAAGTTGCAATTTATATATTTATATTTACACACACACACACACGCACTTGTGGCTTTCTGTAGCAGTCCTTAAACAGCACAGTTGAACATGCGTCCTCTTTCTGGCAGAAAGGCACTGAAGGCAAGCTTCTACGACTACCAATGTAGCTCAACTGTTCTTTACAGTGGTTTGTTACAATAATCACATTACTCCTGATGCTGCCCCAATCCACCAATCAGTCTTACACTCCATTTTGCCCTTACTCATTAGCAAAAGTCAGTGATACTTAATGTATTTGGCAAAATGTTTGTTCCTGGTGGCTAAATTTTATGTTTGCTTTCAGTCAGACTTAAAAAC
The DNA here is from genome assembly GCF_000690725.1 of Stegastes partitus. Classification (NCBI taxonomy): domain Eukaryota; kingdom Metazoa; phylum Chordata; class Actinopteri; family Pomacentridae; genus Stegastes; species Stegastes partitus. The sequence goes on from NW_007578879.1 coordinate 59,564, forward strand.
ACAATAAAAAAAACATTTTGGAAAGCAATTTGGTCTGATATACAGTGCACAACTCCTCATTTCTCCAAATGTCGATAAAGGTGGTAGAGAGTGCAAAGTTAGTATGATCTATTCTGACACATTACACACATTAATGAGGAATATGCCAGGCAGAAATACACCATATTCATCCTTGAATCTTCTCCTGCAAAAAGCAGAAAAGCAATTCTTTGGGCCCCAAACAGGACAGTTTCCACTTTTGTGACTGCACAACAACCCTGATATCACATAGTTCTGCAGCAATGCCTGCAATTCACAAAGCACACGTAGACTTTGTGAGCAAACTCCCATGACCCCTCTAGTAACCTTACAAGGATGGTGGTCTACTGTTTCACAACCACTTCTTTTGAATTCTTCAGCATTTTAGGCTACCTTGCTGCTGAAAAGTTTCTTAATTCATCCTCTGCCAGGGATGTGGGTCTTTAAACTCTGCCCCTCCACAGAGACTAGTTGTTGTTTTGTTTTTGAGTGCTTTCGGCCATCTGACAATATCCCCAGTGAGGATCTACAAATCTCCCTCCTGCCTTAAAAAGCCTGAGCCAAAGCTTGCTTTTCCTTCACTTCATGAGTCATCTGACAGTTTGACAGAACTTTATTGAAGCCAACCAGAAGTCCCTTCACCGGTGCAACATAAAATTACATAGACTGTGAAGATTTAGTTACGTCACACACCACTGGTCTTCTGTAGTTAGGAGCATTGTCATACTGACCATGGTGTAGTGAGGCTTGTGACTTTACCCTCTTCTTGTCCCTATCATCCCTACAGGTACGTGAAGGTCCCAATGGGAAATATGGGTGTGTTTGACCCAACTGAGATCCACAACCGAGGTCAGCTTAAATCCCACATGAAGGAAGCCATGATTAAACTGGGTTACCACCTGCTCTGCTTTTTCATTTATTTGTACAGGTGACAGCAGCAGCGTCTACAGACACAATTTAATGACATGTCCAGGGCTTTCACATTTTAGCTTACTGTCTGTATACTAACACGTATGTTTCCCACCCTTTGTTTTTTCCAGCATGATCTTGGCTCTTATCAATGATTGAAGTCCCCAGCAAGCTCTTTGACTCCAGCTGCCAAATTTGAAACTCCAGGGTTTGTTGTTGTTTTCTCACACCCTGCCATTGTACTGTATGCATAAAATCTTTCAGAACAGCAGAAAAATAGGTTTACTTCTACCCTGTGGCTACACTACACACATAATGTATGCATACATGTAATATACATGTAATGGTTGCCTCAACAGCATGCTTCCATTATAATCAATAAAAGTTGCAAAACTACACACGTCAGAAGTCTGGTCTATTTTTACACTGCAAATGTAAAAATAGACCAGACTGCTATTCATTTTTCTACTCGCTACCGGTATACAGAAAACAGCTGCTTTGTGTCAGTATCATTTTCCATTTTGCTGTGATCACCCTGTGGGTGTTTATTTGCCAATATCAGCTAACGGTTGCTTAGTAACTTTATCCCTTATAAAGTCCACTGTAGTCTGTGTCAATTTATTTGTCTTGCACAACGTGACATTTCACAGCAATGTGCTGAGTCTAGCAACTGCGGACAAAACAATCCCAAAATGAAAACTCACCATCTTGTTTTTCCACAACCCAAGACCATAAATACACTATAGGTGTAGCTACTAAAAAGATACATTCCAGAACACTTCCATACTGTGGTCCCCATATGTTACAAATTCAGTGTAGCCACAGTGTCAGACTGATATTTGTGTTGTTGTCAACATTTCAGAAGTTTCCAGAGAATTCTAGAGGGTTTACTTTTGAGAGTGGTCACATGGTTGATATGTAACTACTCAACACTTACAAACCACTTCATTTATTGTGAAAAGGGAACTTGTGCAAAAAAAAAAAAAAAGCCTTAGATTTTAACAGTAAATAAATATAACATCTACAGCATTCTTACCTGACAGGATTGGACCATGCTGTGGTTCTCTGTAAGATTTCACATGTTGCATCTTCAGAAATAGCTGTCTGTAAACCACTGGCATAACATGGTTATTTCAATTACATGGTTATTTCAATTACTTTCTGATGGCTTGAAGCAGTCTGATCTTTGATTGCTCATCAATCAGACGTTCTCATGCACAGAATGTCATTGACACCCTTGCTTGCAGATGTCCCTTATCAGTGGAAGTTCTGCAAACTCAGCATGCTGAAATGGAGAGGTCAGAGCTCTCTGATGGCCTGTCCTTCAAATATTTTCCGCTTCAAGTAATTTTTGTAATGCCATATGCAATCCCTTGTCATATGCCTTGAAATACTGTCATTTAGATTACATACAATGAATCCACTGAATTAGATTCACAGTGGTTTGAAAATGGTTGAGTACTTTGTAGAAGCAGAGAAGAGGATTCTGAGATGGTGTGTGAAAGCGAGTTAGCAAGGTTTAAGGTGGGAGTGGTGTGCAACACTTTTCTCTGAATTTTTCAGATATTTTTCTTCCTCTTTGTTACCAGCTTGTGCACATGTAAAATCACTTGCTGTTCTTTTTCTTTTGGTTTTGTGTTTTTTTTAATTTTGTTTCTCAAACGATCCAGGTTCTGAACTCCATTTTTTAACAGAAAGGGTTTTGAAGTTGCATCATATATTTGGTCACAGAGTATCAAAGAATTTTCAAAATAAATGTTTATTCTAAGATTTTTGATGGTATTGAAATGTAGTGAAAACTGTGATTGTGACATCACATGTGAAGACCGTCAAGGCTTCTAGCAACACACTTCACTAATCATCGACCACAGCTCAGCCTACAGACACACTGACACATACACAGTCATTTATGCCTCAGTGTGAGAATGTATTTGTGTATATTCACCACAAACAGCACCAAATGTAGTAATGTGATTGGCCAGTTTTAGTGATGTGGTGCTGCCCCACTCCATGGGCAAAGTGAATGACAATCACACTTAGACTACACACGTGAGTAATCTTTCACTGTGTTGTGACACATCACAGAGGTGGATGCTGTTTTAAATTGTGAGTCTCTGTGTATATGGCTGTAGGTTACTGTGTTAGATTACAGTATGAGTGACAGTTTAGATTTGACCTCAGTCATGCACTGATGTAGCGTTTACTGAATGACTTATTATTGTAAGTTTAAGCCAGACATTCCCTGTTTGTAAGTTTACTGAGTTAGCTGGTGTTACAGCTTTAAACCTGGAAAAAGGATGTGTGCACTCCTCTTTAGATGGTGTATAGACAGAAGAGTCATGACTGTACATTACAGCTGGTCATATAATTAGAATATCATGAAAAAGTGTATTTATTTCAGTAATTCCATTCAAAAAGTGATTAGAATATTCATTCATTACACAGACTGATATATTTCAAATGTTTATTTCTCTTAATTTTGATGATTATACCTGAATACTAATGAAAATTCCAAATTCAGTATCTATGAAAATTAGAATATTACTTAAGACAGATACAAAAAAGAATTTCTAGAAATGTTGGCCAACTGAAAAGTATGAACATGAAAATCAAAGCCGCAAGCGGCGATGGACGGGTCCTCGCCCTACGCTTGTCGGCCTTCGCGCATGGCGGGATCCGGCATGTCGAGTTTGGGGCAGATCGGAGCAAGTGTGGCTTAGTTACGAGCCACTTCCTGTTTAGTGGCGAGCTGCGGTGGCGTGCGTGTTGGCCAGGGTGGAAACACGCTCTGGCTGAGACTCGGAGCACGTGTGTAAAATTTCAGGCCGCTGGGGCACAGACACAGCACGTCTCGTATTCTGGTGTTTTATGGCGTTGTGGCCAAATTCAGGGGGGCGCCATTTCCACGCCGTCACACTTGTGCGGACCGTTTTACTAACGTGTAATCACCACCTCCTGTAGTTTGTGCTGGCCAAATTTCAGGTGTGTACGACCTTCACTGTAGGAGGAGATAGATTGTGAAAATGGCCAAAAGTCAGCCAAATGCACCAAAATTGTCACTGGGGTTTTTCAGCATAACGGACTTCCTGTTGGGTTTAGGGCTTGGAGTTGTCAACTTTTTTGTGCGTCCTGACCTGCTACACATGCCCACTGAATCTTGTAGCTGTAGGTGAAACGACCATCGGATAACAGCCAGTTGAATGCAAAAAACACTGCGAAAATGGACAAAATGGCCATTGATCGAAATTGGACGGGCCGCCATTTCCAAACCGGGCCTCATCTGCGAAGTGTTTGAAGAACTTTTAGTCACCACGTCCTGCAGTTTGTGGCTGCCAAATGTCAGGTGTGTACGACGAACCCCCTAGGAGGAGTTCGATTTAGAAAATGGCCAAAAATGGTCATTTTTGAGCAAAAATGGCCTGGCATGGTCGCGGTTTTCCTGTTGGATTTACAGAAACATGCTAATGGACTTTTTGGTGCGTCACAAGTTGCTACATATGTGTGGCGAAGGTCATAGTTGTAGGTGAAACGTAGCCACAATGGGAGTCTGTTGAAATATTGTAGGGGGCGCAGTTGAGCCGTGTTGCATTTTAGAGGTTGGAGCGGAGAGATATTTTTATTTGTGCCGACCAGCTCTATGTGCATTCCAAATTGCGTAGCTGCAGGTCAAACGTGCTTTTGATAGGACTTCATTGAAATTTTCAAGGTGGCGCTGTGGAGCCATTTTGGCAGTGACGTGTCCAAGTCCCTTAAAATATCAAATTTTTCGCCAGTCCTGATGTGCGTGGCGATTTTGGTGAGTTTTCAAGCATGTTTAGGCCCTCAAAATCGCGTTTCAAAAGTCGGTAAAATAATAAATAATAATAATAATCACAACGGTTACAATAGGGTCCTTGCACTGGTGTGCTCGGACCCTAATTATGAGCATGTACAACACTCAATACTTAGTTGGAGCTCCTTTTGCCTGAATTACTGCAGCAATGCAGCGTGGCATGGAGTCGATCAGTCTGTGGCACTGCTCAGGTGCTGTGAGAGCCCAGGTTGCTCTGATAGTGGTCTTAAGCTCTTCTGCATTGTTGGATCTGGTCTTATCACATCTTCCTCTTCGCAATACCTCATAGATTTTCTATGGGGTTAAGGTCAGGTGAGTCTGCTGGCCAATTAAAAACAGGGATACTGTGGTCCTAAACCATGTACTGGTAGCTTTGGCACTGTGTGCAGGGTCCAAGTCCTGTTGGAAAATGAAATCTGCGTCTCCATAAAGTTGGTCAGCAGCAGGAAGCATAAACCTAAGAAAACACAATGGACCAACACCAGCAGATGACATGGCACCCCAAACGATCACTGACTGTGGAAACTTTACACTCGACCTCAAGCAACATGGATTCTGTGCCTCTCCTCTCTTTCTCCAGACTCTGGGACCTTGATTTCCAAAGGACATGCAAAGAACATATCTTTGGACTACTCAGCAGCAGTCCAGTCCTTTTTGTCTTTAGCCCAAGCGAGATGCTTCTAATGCTGTCTTTTGTTCAAGAGTGGCTTGACACAAGGAATGTGACAGCTGAAACCCATGTCTGTGCGTAGTGGTTCTTGAAGCACTGACTACAGCTGCAGTCCACTATTTGTGAATCTCCCACACATTTTTTTAATGGGTTTTGTTTCACAAACCTCTCCAGGGTGTGGTTATCCCTATTGCTTGTACACTTTTTTTTTTTTTTTTTTTTACCACATCTTTTCCTTCCCTTCACCTCTTTATTGATGTGCTTGGACACAGAGCTCTGTGAACAGCCAGCCTCTTCAGCAATGGCCTTTTGTGTCTTGTCCTCCTTGTGCAAGGTGTCAATGGTCGTCTTTTGGAGAACTGTCAGGTCAGCAGTCTTCCCCATGATTGTGTAGCCTACAGAACTAGACTGAGGGACCATTTAAAGGCCTTTGCACGTGTTTTGAGTTAATTAGCAGATTAGAGTGTGGCATCAGGTGTCTTCAATATTGAACCGTTCCACAATATTCTAATTTTCTGAGATACTGAATTTAGGATTTTCATTAGTATTCAGGTATAATCATCAAAATTAAGAGACATAAGCATTTGAAATCTATCAGTCTGTGTGTAACGAATGAATATAATATACAAGTTCCAGTTTTTGAATGGAATTACTGAAATAAATAAACTTTTTCATGATAATCTAGTTATATGACCAGCACCTGTATATCCATACCTGCTTTGTATTATAAAAGGCATGGTGTGAGAGCAGCACTTGCGAGTGGAGCCATTTCTCTCTTCAGTATGTGTAAACTTAGAGGATTGCTGGTGAACAAGTTCATGTCTGATTGACACTTAACTGTCTTATGCAGTGTTAAGTATTTTTTGTAAGAGGGAAGTGTGGTGTTTCATAAATAAAAAGGAAAAAAAAAATTGCGTTATTTGTCTCAAAATGGGCAATTACGAATGAAGTGGTACCTTAGCAGCAGTGAAATTGATGGCCATGCTGTTTAATGTATGAAATGTTTATTTTTACCTTTTACCACAAGTAATAAGTAAAAATTGTTTAATAATTTTATTTAGGAAGACAAGTTCTACTTCCATTGTGTTCTTTTCTCAAAGAGTTTAATATATGAGTGTAAGAAGCTCTTTAAAGGTTGAGTATGGGATTTTAATTCAATACACGTGTTAGATTAAGTGATTACCTCCTCAACAGTCCGCTAGCTGTCTGTTCTATATACGTTCTGAAAAAAAATGTTCTTACACAGCCCCGACTCTATAAATAGAAAACAAAGAAAGTGGCTCAGACTGATCCATGCAACACGAAGACTGATTTGTAATTTCTGTTTTCACAAGGGTCTATGTGATATAAATTTCACCATCTACCCAAGTCTGTCAGAGTCTGCACGGAACAAAATTTGTGATCAGGCTGACTGTACATTCAACAATAAAACAAGTAGTGTGCACATGCTTGTTTTATGGAGATGCTGTGCAAAGAGATTTCCTTTCAGCTGCACATTTAAAACCCATCATTAGAAGAGTTGTATTTGAAGTAGTGACTGCTGGACTTTGGTAATGGTTTGATATGTACATGCTTTTCAGTGACTTTGACTGAAGTTCCAATTTCTACAGAAATCCTATGCTATGTCGATAGACTGTGTTTGGGACAGGAATGCAACAAACTCTGCAGACCAATGCAGATGGATGTATATTTAATATGTATGGAACTGTGTCTGTGTTCAAAGTCCACATGGTTAGTGTGTGGGGATGCAGGAAACATGAACTCACCCACTGTAGTGTAAGCCTGTGATTAAGCATTGATTATATTCTCTTGCGGATGAGCAGATGAGTATTTTTTTTACATTACTACTTTGTAGTCTGCTTGGAGGGCGTATTGCAGAATTGTACAGTAGATGTGCATTTATGTATTCCACACATGCACACTTCTGCCCTTGTAGAGTAGTGGCAAACTACCCCACCAGGACGCGAACTGGTGACCTTCTTGATGCAAGGCAACAGTGCTACCAACTATGCCACCTTACAGCCCAAAATCCGTGAAGTGATCCGCACAGATTTGGGCGGAAAGTAAAACACTGCCCTTATAGGCCCTGATGTTTATATGTCTGAATTATACTTTCTCAAATGTTTTGGAGTATGAATTTCATACATACACAGGGGTCTCTGTGGACTGTTGGGGTAGACAGTGGAATGGAATTTATGCCATACAGCCCACCCTTGGGCCCTTGCATACACTGTATACTTTCTGCCTTAAATTCACATTGATTTGCAATTATAGCATAGAAATATATTACCAAAGTCCCCCCCAAGACCCAGTGAGGATACACCTGTGTATGTGAGAATACACCTGACTGGGTCTGATGTGGATGTCTTTTTGGCACAGTAATAGTGTAAAAGGGGTGTAATACACAGCTGGAATATACAATATTGCCTCAGTTATTTAAGATAATAAAAGGTGCAAACTTTATGGCCATACATGTTTGTGTAGTGCCTCAATCATGACTTCATGTTGACAAATGGAAACAGCTGCAAACATGTGATTATTATATCAACAACAACATTTTTCTGCATTTAGCACAGCTCTGCTGTTGTCCCATTTCATGTTGTCATATAGTTGGCACAGTGAATTAACTGTAGGCAAGTGCTTTCAAAAATACAGTCTCTTGAAAATTTTTCTTTGAAATTTTGTGCGAGGACAGAAAAAATCCACCTCTTCACTGGGAAAAGGCAATTTTTATGTATTGCATGATACTGTAATCTGTAATGTTTTTTTGCTTTGAACATATACTATTATTGATTATTGCAGCCTTTCTAAATATCATACTTTTGACAGACATATTTCAAGAGCATGAAAATATGATCTATAACCTTTATGTTTTGGTATTTTAATAATGTAACAATTGTTTTTACACATGGGTTAACATCTGTCCTGACTGTAGACAACAAGCTGACAATTAAGTCCCAATTTAATCACTCCTATTTCTATTTTACATATTCAGTCATAGTCACCCATATTAATGAGGAAGCCTAGTTATGAACGACAGTATTCCCGCTATTACAAACTGTTAAAACATTACATCTAAAGTATATCGGTTTCAAATGTTTGGTTGTCAGCCTCCCCTGATTAACAATAATTGATACTGGTATTGGTCAAACCCTGCACTAAACAGTCTGATGAGTACAAAGATGATGCAAGTCACATGCCATGTCGTTTCATGTAATTTTTGACCAGCAGTTAAACTAAAGTGTCTATTATAGGTGAGTAAATGAGGAAACCCCAATTAACTAAATGGGTTCAAAGTGAAAGAAAAAAATACATTTCAAAGTTGCATTAATTTAAAACCCTGATTGCTTTATTTAAAATATGCACACATAACAAATCTCCTACAGAACTATACTGAACAGTACAATCACTTTCTGTAATAACACGTTTAAAATGTAAAATGGTCTCTGGCAGAAACTGCCTGCAAGCAAACATAGTTCCTACTTTGGCTTCTTTTAGCTGGAAGAGAAATGAAGAAAGCCTGAAATACTTAAACAAATGTAAACAAATGAAAAAGGGCCACAGAAAAAGAAAGTAGAACACCACAGCTGTGACTGACTTAACTCTGTGAGAAACATCTATTGTTGTGCATCACGTGTGTGTTCTGTGATGAAAATGGTGAAGCTAGTGATAGCTGCAGTGGTGTCTAACCAGATAAACAGAGTTCCCACAGTCCTGCAGTATTTGTTGAGGACTGGAAATGTTTGATAAAAAGAATCCTCATTCTAATTAACTTGTAAACAGAATATATAGAAGCAGTTTGGACAAAAATAAATACATGCTGAAATGCAATTTTGGCTGCACTGAAGTTTGTGAATCCTAAAACTAATTTTCAGTGTTAACATAAAATAGAAAGTGTACATTTGCAACTGCTAACAGGTGTGCAATAAAAAATGTGGTGTGAAGCTCTTAAAAAGCAGCTGAAACCTTTTAGAATTTGACAGTGAATAGAACAACAATGGGAACCCTTAAAAACACACATCATCATGTTTGCCATTTGTACACAGCCCCATAATACATGCCATAACATACAAATATACAGCACATATTACATAGAACAACGCATCCAGCAAGATTGTTCTTGCGACTCTCTGAAAACACTTTTATATTTCATAATTACGTTATGTTACACTTGTGTACATATGTGTCACACACTGACTGTTGAAGACACTGTCATCATTTTGTTACTGTGTCCCTCCAACTCACCGGTGAAGTGTAAATAAAGGATGAAGGATACATAAAGGATCAGGCTGGTAATTTTCTGTTTTTGTCTTTTAATTGTGTTTTAACATTTACTGATCAATAAAATGAATGCATTCTAACAAGGGCAACAAAGCTGTAGATATGACATTCCTCTAACGCAAAGAGGCTCACTTTTGTCCAGAAGACCTAAAAAAAAAAAAGTCATACTATAGCATGTTGGTCCTAAAAAAAAAAAAGTCATACTATAGCATGTTGGTCCTAAAAAAAAAAAAGTCATGAACTCCAACATTTTCTTTTTGTCCCAGTCCCACATACACCATCCTGCTGCCCTAAACACTTACAAGGGCACCAAATGTGGACTCATCCATCACTGAAAAAAAATCTCCAACAAATGCATGTCCTCCAAGATCATCATCTTCAGCAAGCCATAGAGCAGGGAAGTCAGTTTCATTGGATTTTTTGTCTATATGAAATGTGTATTTTAACTAAAAAAAACACACAAAAAACACACAAAACTTAACATATAAACTAAACTAACTACACCAAAGCAAAAATATATTGGTAGAGACAGCAGTAACCTGCAACAAGGTACAAAACAAACAGTGCAGAAAGGAAACTGATGCACAAGGAAAGCTACACTTTGTAATTTATATGAGAAAGGTAGGGGTCCACAGATAATCCCTTGAACTCTACAGGTTTGCATACACTAGCTGCTGTATGCTTTCAGAAGGCAACAAACCACTCAATACATTTCAACAGTTATAGCACTGCAAGTGTAAAACATGGGTAAGGAATCAAAATGCCATCTCGTGCAATCCTACGCAACATGCTCATCAGATACTACTCTTTCTCTGGATATAAGCAGGAAAGGTAAAGAGAGAAAAAAAATATGAAAGGTATTCTGCTTTTAATAAAAAGACAAGATAACATAAATTTTTCCGGTCAGAAGTTACTCCTCAAGTCGATGTTATATCCATCAAATGTTCCTACAAGTAGACTCTCCTAAGAATGTTCAGGAGGTAAATAAGGAAAAAAAGCTGCAGCCTCTTTATATGAGCAGCTCAGACAGGGGACTGAAGATAACACACACCCTCCATCAGGTACTGCTACATCACAGCCTAGCACTACTCATGAATAAATAACCTAGCTGATAATAAATAACAGGACATGAGTGGTCCTGTACAGTGCTGAGGGAACAGGTCCAGACAGGAGGAGGAGTTGAGTCAGATACTTGACGTCCTGGAGCCCAGCTTCACTGGGACAACTGTTCTCTCAATAATTTGAATGAGTTTAACATCTCTGTGTGAGATCCTGACTTCTGGCCACACCTCCAGGAAGTAGCCGCCCATATCACCGAAACTTCCCCCGCGTCATCCATTCAAGTGTCTACAGAGTCTTAATGCTTGTCAGGTTGACAGCAGTAGCAGATCATCAGCTATCCATGCTGCAACATTCTGATGGGAAAGTAAAGACCACAGGTTGTCATCCGTGTCACCAGAAGCTATGCTTGGACCTCATCATTGTTTTTGTTTTGTTTTGTTTTGTTTTATTAGTCAGGACACTACAATAAACCAGACCAATTGCACAAATGATAAAAGATTTTTTTTTGCTGTCAATGATTGAAAATAAATCACTTGTGTCACATGGAGTCACAACCAATTACCATTTCTTTTTAACAGGAGCATCACAACAATGATTGGTGTTTAATTTGGTACATACACTGAATTTTCACTTTAAAAGGCAGTCTAATCTAGCAACTCTGCTCCAACTCCTCCCATCATCAAGTTTAAATATTAAGTTACTGTAAGTGCTGAGTCAACTCTATGGCAATTTTGGAGTCTGTAGTTTGTGCAACTGTAGTGTTTTACTGAGAAGTTATTCTAAGATTTAGTCTACCCTCAGTGATAGAGAGAGGATAGAAAAAATAGGAGAAACAACTAGCTGGATAGCAGATGTTGGTAAGAATCCCTCCATCTTTAATCGGTCTTGCTGGCATTAACAGTATGGCTGAAATAAACATTGGATTTAAAATTTAAAAAACAAAACACACACACACACACACACACACATATATATGTCACATTTATCCGTTTAAAATTGTAGAATGGTGGTGAAACTGTCAACAAAGAAATATGTGTGAATTTAGAGAGTTTAAATCTAGATGCACCCTCACAGAGCAGTTTGACTGTGTGTACTGAGCTGATGACTTGCACAGATCTGAAAATTTGGAAATGCAAACACAAGTATGGTAATGCAAACACAAACCCTCTAAAGCATTCTGAAACTTCACTAGTAAAAAGCTGAGCATCTCCATAAAAACCTAGTCCTGTAAGGTAACACTCGAAGGTCCATTCATTGACATTTCTCCTATTTTCATTATTCTTATTCAAAGATTTATTTATTTAGTTTCCTCTTAAATGTGACTAACCACACAAGGCACATATTCTAAAGTAAAGTTAATTTTCCAATTGCATCTAAGGTGCTAATTTTACTCTATTTCAAGAGTGGTGAGAGAAGTATTTAAATCCTAAGATTAAGTACAAATATGGAAGTGCAAAAAATGCTATTACATGTTAAAGTCCTGTATAATAAATCTGTCTTATATAAAAGGTTCAAAAGTATTGGGAGCAAAATGTATTTAACAGCTTAAAATAAAAGTCCCGGTTTGGTCACTCTGATTATTATATATGTGACATCAATTGATCATTCATACTATATAATACTAAAAATGCATCAATGTGTCAGTAGCATGTTACTGTTGTAGCTGCTGCAGGTGTCTGATTAATGTGACAGGTAAAGAAGAAAAACATAAGTTTTGATACACAAATCTTTTTCAGCTCTTAAACCAGTCTCTAATTTTAGTGAGATATTTGATCATTAGAACATTTACTGAAAAGAAATCATGTGAGAAGTGTTACTGGTACAGTTTGGTGAAGCTTTAACAACTCATAGACATCTGGAATGTGACATAAAATGCACACTACTTTTTAAAAGAAACCAGAAAGTTAGGAAACCATGGGTTTAATCTGTAAAAAAAAAATTGTTCCATCACCAATTGTGTAAAATCCTCATCCTGAAAGTAACTAAAGCTGTCAGACAAATGTAGTGCAGTAGCAAACTACAAAATTCTCCTCTGTGATGTAATGGAAGTAGCATAAAATAATGCAACAATGTTGCACATTAAAGTAACATCCACATGAATTCTCTGACTCAGTATTTTAAGCTCAATTTTGCTCAGAGCATTGCTCTGCCTCCACCAGCTTGTCTGTTTCCCAAAGTGCATTCTTCTGCCATCTCTTTGCCATGTGAACAACACACGCAAAGAAAATAGGATATATCAGACCGGTCCACCTTCATCCATTATTCCATGTTCCAGTTTTGACACTCACTATTTTACATGCTTTAGGCAATGCGCAGGGGTCAGCACAGGCACTTGACTGGTCTGTGGCAATGCAGCCCCATTTGCAATCTTTTTATGATAGTCAGCATTAAGGTTTTCTGCAATGTGTGCCACAGTCTTCTGTGGTATTGGATCACATGGGCCAGCCTTCATTCCTCTATGCAAATCAATGAACCTTGGCTGCCCATGACCCTGTTGCTGTCCCATCGGTTTTTGTAGGTGCAAACAGGAAGCTACCAACATTAGTTGCCATTCTGGAGATGCTTTGGTAATGACCAAATTGTGATAGCTAGATGACTTGGTCAAAATCACTGAGATCCCTACGCTTGCCCATTTTTCCTGCTTCCAACACGTCAACTTCAAGAACTGACACTCCACTTGCTGCCAAATATATCTCACTTTGACAGGTGCCATTGTAACGTCATTTCACCTGTCAACAGTTTTAATGCTGTGGCTGATCAGTGTATATGAACTGTTGAAAGCAATGTCTCAAAGATAATCCAGCAAACACAACAGTGAGAGAAATGTGTACCCTTCGCTCTTTTGATTTCACACACTCATTTCACACACAACTTTCAAATGCTTTCCTAACAACTACACATACTAATTTTAGTGTGCATACCATTAAGCCCTTCTGCATCCTGGACATCCAGGAATGGGGCAGGCCCCCAGATTCGGACAGTTCCGTCGTCTGAGGCACTAGCCAGCAGTCCAGGCAGGACAGGGTTCCAGCTCACACAGTTGACTGTTCGGGTGTGACCAGTCAGCTCTGCGATAGGCAGCTCACTGCGCCGGTGCCAGATGTAAACTTTGTGATCTGATAGGGAACAGGACATTTTATCAACAACTACCAGTTTACTTTTCAATTTGTCTGTTGTCTAAGTCAAGAAAGGAGTTGGGCTGAAGTAAACATCATCTTGTCTTGCCTTCACTGCCACTAGCAATAAAGTCCTCATTGTGTCCCCCAAAGCATGAATGGATGGTGTAGAAGCCCTGGGTCACCCCTTGGTACTTCCTCACCAGCACACGGTCCTGCAGGTCCCACAGGTGCACTCCCTTCGAACGCATAGCATTTACCAAGATACACACATAAAATTTGACTGGTACTTTAGCAAGTAGCTGAGGTTCAAATGAAAGAAAAGAACATCATAGTGTGAAATGTTTGGAAGCAACAAGCTGCTCACCTGAGTAGCAACATTGAGCAGAGCTAATCTTCCACTTTTTGAAACAGTGAAAGACATGATGGGATGGTCCTCCTGTACTCTAGAATGACAACGCAAAAGAGGATCCACAGGGGAAGCAATTAATTCAATTCAATTCAATTCAATTCAATTCAATTCAATTCAATTCAATTCATAAGCTTCAGCAGTCCGCAAGCAGTCCGCAAGCAGTCCGCAAGCGAAAACCCCGACAGGGGAAAAAAAACCTCCGACAGAACCAGGCTCAGGGAGGGACGGCCATCTGCCTCGACCGGTTGGGTGGATGTAGGATGAATTATAAAATTTAGTTTACACTTAAACAAGTTATTACTGCTTCAAGACAGGAGAAAAATTAAGTATGTCGGCAGGTGAAGCATATCACACATCAACTGTGTGTGTGCGTGTGTGTGTGTGTGTGTGTGTGTGTGTGTGTGTGTGATGTGATCCAATCAATTAACCAGGCATGGGGAAAATAACAAATACATATCTGCGGAAAGGTATGAGTGTCACTGTTCATTTCCTAGCTAGGGCATGTTGCTGTTTGTTTCATTCACACCATTGTTTAATACCATTGTCACTTGACATCATCTTTCTGTGAGGAAATGACGAAAGATAAATGTTTTCTCATCTGCTAGAATTTTAATCTCTGTCTGTTGATGTTTGTGGAAACCCTGATATTTTGGGGTGATGTGTTGGAAAAATGTTGAAAGATGTGTTTGATGCATGAATACCATGCTCCATGGTCCCTTTTTGTTTCATCAACATAATTTACAGAGTTAATGATTATTAATTTTTATTTTTTAAAACTGTGAATCCTTGCAAAATGGTTGAAGATACAAATCACAATTCTTATAATTTTTTTTTTTTTTTTTAACCCTACCCAAAAGTCTTACAGTAATTGTGTAATAAACAAAAACAGTTGCAGAGATTTTGGAGGCTGAAGCTGGCACAGGCAAACCAACATCATAAAAGTCATATTCATTTTGTGCAGACACACTTCTAGAAATACCAGAGAAAGGTTTCTTCACCCAGTCAGGGTAGTTACTCACATGTTTCTGTCTGTCAGGTCCTCAAAATTGTATCCCCGGATGCGTTGGTGGGTGTCTGATGCGAGGACGGTCCGGCCGTCAGTCAGACACCACAGGCACTGCACCCGTACTCCTTCCCATGAATCCAGCAGGTTTCCATCCAAATCCTGGGAGATATGAGTTAACTTTTTTTTTTTTCCAATCAACACCAGATTGCTGAAGGGAAATCCAAGACTATGAGCAGCAGCTGGTGTATGTGTGTAATGCGACCCATTTAAATGGCCAGGCGTAAGAGCGTTGTGAGGTGAGCTCACAGTGATGTTGACCTTTGACCACATCAATTGAGTCAGTCTCTGCTAGATTTGAAGAGATAACGTGTTCACAGGAATGCTAAAATGCTTCCAGTCTTGGCTGTTGCCGACACCAGCATGATAGAGAGCATGATATAAACACACTGTAGGTAATGGTCAGA
The DNA here is from genome assembly GCF_000690725.1 of Stegastes partitus. Classification (NCBI taxonomy): domain Eukaryota; kingdom Metazoa; phylum Chordata; class Actinopteri; family Pomacentridae; genus Stegastes; species Stegastes partitus. Next base: position 75,334 of record NW_007578879.1, read on the forward strand.
GCCTGATGATGTGGCTATTACAGATACTCACACACTGGTAGAATTGGCCTCGCTGGCCACCAGTGACGAAGCGTTTGCCATCTGGATTCCAAGCCACACTGGTAAGGCTATCCTCATGAGATTGACTCATCTTTGTTCGCAGTTCCCCCGTCTACACAGCAAAGCCAAAAGGAGAGAGAAAAATGGTTGAAAAGATTAGAGACTACACATTTACCAAACTTTTTTTTTTTCTCTCATTGGCTAGTATGCTCTTCTGTCTGGTCTGAGTGGGTTTGGAGAAGATTGAAGTTAATGAGAGTACAGTATGTCTCAAATCACAGGGTAAGGTGTCTTTTACATGAAAGTTGACTGGAGGAGAAGCAACATGGTCATTTTGGCAAGGCTTAGTAGCTGGCCTTGTTTGAAGTTACACAAGTCAATGTTTAGGTTTTAACATGAAAGGAGTCAAGTGTAGTTACAAACTCAGTGTCATCCCCAACTATATTAGCTAATTGTTTAGTAGCTATGTACACAGCCTGCTAAGCACCTGCAATCACATATCCTATACACATTGGTGTGTATAATGCCATTATCACCAAAAGAAACAGTGAACAAAACCGCAAAAATAAGTACCAATAAACCAAAATTAACTTAAAAACTAGATTCATATTTTTAAAATATGTATCCTTTCAAACGGCACAGATGGTAAAGTGGGTTGTCCACCAGTCGCAAGGTTGGTGGATTGAACCCCAGCCCCTCCACACAGGTCCAAGTGTCCACAGTGTCAGTGGGGAAACACTGAACCCCTAGTTGCTCACAGTGGCAGCTCTACCATGACACACACGCAAAGCTCTGTGTGAGTGCGTGTGCATAAAGAACACATTGAAAAGCGTTTTGCCAACCATAGCTACCCAGTGCTTTGTCAGATAGATAGATAAATAGCTAGATAGATAAATAAAAGAAAATGAATAGGTTGTGCACAATGCATTCTACATGTGCTATACATAACAAAGTATTGTAGGCATTTGGTAATCAAATCAAATCCAATCAAGTTTATTGTCATTTTGCTGTACATACACAGTAGTACAGGCAAGATGAGAGAGCGTTTCTTCAGGATCATTTAATTAGTAAGTTTTGCGGAATGAACGTCTGGGATAGGCAAGACACTAAACGTTCACTCTCGCTGTCTCCTGAAGGGGCCGCTGCGTCCATGTGCACCGCCATTCATTGAACATGGCAAACCTCTTCAGGTCCTGGTAGGTCTTCAGGGATACAAAGACACACACGATAGTGTGATGATGGTGAAGCCGCAGATGCTGCCAGAGCTAGCTATCTGTCTGTTCACCTGGAACGATGTCGTCTCCTTCAGCTGTATGGCCGTCTGGGATGTTGTCACGGAGCCATGTTTCTGTTAAAGCAAACACACAGCAGTCTTTCCACTCTCTGTAGGTTTCTCTCAGCAAAAATAGCTCGTCCAGCTTGTTGTCGAGGGAGCTGACATTGGAGAGTAAGAGCGACGGTCCTGATGGTCTGGAGGGGTTAGCCTTTAGCCTAGCATGGATCCTCTCTTCCTCCACCTTTGTTTACGTTTGCACTGTTTGCGCAAAGTCTCCCGGCCGCAACTTTTGCGGAATGAACATCTGGGATAGGCAAGACACTCAAAACGTTCACTTTCATTGTCTCCTGAAGGGGCCGCTGTGTCTATGCGTGCCTCCATCGCCATGGCAACTAATATTGAAGTATTGTAATATGTCAGTGAATTCAGGGAAATAAGAGGTCTTCACAAGCCTGTAGTGTCTGAGAGAAATAAACAACCCTAACTAAAAATCACAGATGATAATCCTAGCTACCTTGACAGGGCTGTGATCAGTAGTCTGCTGCTGATTTATTCTCATCACACAACTTACTGCAGCTGTAATTCAGTTACTTTGTTGTTATTTTTACTTGCTTATTTTTTCTGAATGTAGAACAAATTTCTGTCAGACGGGAAGGGGGGGCTACTGAGCAGCTGACATGCATGTCTCCTCTGCACCTGTGAGACACGTGTCTGTGTTGTACCTGTATATTCCACAGCCACAGCTCAGAGCAGTCGTCAGGACCACAGGCTATCAGATAGTTATCATCAGGGCTCCATGCCAGGTAAGAAACTCCATAAGCATGACCCTCCAGAGTCTTTATCAACTTTAGCTGCTGGGTTTCCTGTCAGCAACACACAAACCAAGTAATAGTCCAGTTATTTCAACTTTGACACACACTGACTCATTTCTCCTGTAGTAGAGAAGTAAAGTAGAAATCTTGATAAGTAAATGATTGATCACCATGTCGACTTGCCAAACAATGACTGTGGTATCTTTGGACCCAGTTGCCAGTTTTGTGCCATTATTGGAGAACTTGCAGAACCAGACTTCATTGCAGTGTTCAGTAAGAATCTGCTGTGTGTAGCAAGGGAACTGCTTCCTACAGTTTAGGAACACATATATTAGTTAGAAAGGTAATGCATATAAAACTCAATAGCAATTATGGCTAGAAACATTGGTCTGATGTAAAAATGTGATCTCTTTCTCAAGCTAAATATGTCAACATAAACATTACTTATTCTCACATAATGCAAAATACAGAGTGTTCACTGAATTGATGGGTGCTTCCAACAAGACAGGAATACCATTCTATGAGACAGTGTGTATAGTGCCACTCTTGTAAATGTCAAAACTTGATTCTTTTAAAGCATAGAATAGTCTCATCAGCCTGGGTGGAGATCTGGTGCTTTACTGTATGCGTGGGTTCTTACCGGCTGCAGGCGTGATCTAGCAGCAGAGACACAGAATCTAGACCACTGTCCAGTTTGGTGTTGTGGTAGAGACAGCGCTCCCTCTGCAGCTCCACTGCCTGCTTCAACAGAGTTTGCAGGCGGCGAGGAGGCAGCATCACTGATGGGGGCAAGTATGCTGCACATAAACACACAGAGCACATACCAACAAACTGCAGTAATGAACAAAGAAGTGTGAAATCAACCAGTAAAGCATGGTTGTTTATCATTACTAGTACATGGTAGGTTCACTTTTAGCAATTTTGTTTTGAACTCCTATTTACAGGAAGTGAATCAGACAATCAACTTGCTTGATGTGCAGATCCACAAAATGCTGTGTTGATATTTAAGTGTCTGTCTCCTCCTGTGTGAGCCTCTGAGATCTACAGTTACTCATAACACCTTTTTTGACTTTTATGTTTATCTGTGGAGAAGAATTCTAGCCAAATGCTAAACTGTCAAGATAGTATATGTATCAAAAGATATAGACACATGGAAAAAATTGTTGGAACCCCTCAGTTAATGAAAGAAAACCCACAATGGTCACAGAAATAACTTGAATCTGACAAAAGTAATAAGAAATAAAAATTCTACGAAAATTAACCAATGCAAATCAGACATTGCTTTTAAACCGTGGTTCACAGAATTATTCTTAAAAATAGACTCATGAAACAGGCCTGGACAAAAATGATGGTACCCCTGGAAAAGACTGAAAATTATGTGACCATAGGGACATGTTCAATCAAGGTGTGTCCTCTAACCTGTCCGTCTACAAACTTGTAATCCATGGTTCAAAAGCAATGTCTGATCTTCATTGGTTTATTTTCATAGAATTTTTATTTATTTGTCAGATTCAAGTTATTTCTGTGACTATTGTGGGTTTTTCTTTCATTAAGTGAGGGGTACCAACAATTTTGTCCATGTGTGCATGAGGTGCTTCCAGTCTGTGTTACAAGGTGTAAATATTAATCAAGCCAATAGGAAACTGTTGAACAACTACTTTTCTAAGGACAGTTTACATTTTCAGATTTTTTTTTTCCTTTGGTATAATCTATTCAAAGAAAAATGAGTTTAGTAAAGTAAAGTTTAGTAAATGGCTGCATGTCAGTGACCTAAAACTTTCAATGATGTACATTAAAAGGATGATAATGCACATTATTATTCGGGTTAGACTGACATACTACTAAATTTGTATAGTGTGAGATGCAACTCATTGATTTTTGGGGGGAAAATGATCAAAAATCTGATTTTAATGCATTTACTAAAGATGATCATAAAGTGTTCATATGATCCAACGAAATCATATCTACATGTAATGAGATAAAAGAGAAACAACATTACTATACATCCAAATTACTCAAAGCTGTTACTGCCTACATGTCAGTGTAAAGATATACAGTATGTGGCCATAACAGTATTTACTATGAACAGCAGGGACAAGTTCGGGGTGTGAATTTTACTGAACTCACTCTGGAGCTTGTCCAACAGCTTTGTCCGGGATACAGTGCCTTTGCCTTCCCATTCAGCTTTGGCTCGCAGGTCCTCTGCATGACTGCACATCAGGTACCTTCAAAACACAACAGCATTTTCAGTGACTATCAGACACAAGCACATCTGCTTTCACAATGACCTTACACAAATATCTGTATTGGTAAGAGTATCAATTTCAGCTTTTTCTTTCAGTCTTACAAACTCTTCCATCACAATACCTACATCAAAAACAAGGGTTGTTGTTGTTTTGAGCGCAGCTTTTACTGGGATTTTTTTCTATCAAAAGTATGCAAGCACTACTGAAGATTATACTTGTTTAATTTGCACTCTCTCAAGCCTCTTTTCAGCTGACTTGTTTTCATCAGCTCTCCTGTGAGCAACAGAGCAGCTGAAGAGCTGGGAGTGCAATCTGTCTTCACCCAGTTGAGGAACATCAAAAATTTACTGCATAAAAATACTTTACAGAAGAAGAGCACACATTGCATCTGTTCCAAAGTTGTTACACTGGTGTCCTGGTTGTCTTTTTTTTCATTATTCAATTAATTCTCCTTTTCTTTTTAATCTATTACGGTCTTATATTTATTTTCATTTACAATCAACCTGTTCTTTAGTATTTTTCTTCTATTTTGGCGTGTTTTAGTTTCCAATTCCATATTTACCATCTTGTACAAACACTTAGTGAAAACTTTGCATTGCATTTGACTTGTATAAAAGGTACTATAAAAATATAATTTGACTAATATTGTGAAATGGAAAGCTCCTATTGAAAAGACAGCTTGTGTAGACAAAAAAAAAAAAATACTTGCAGCATAAAAACAACAAAGGGGGTCCGCTGCACATGTTGTGCATGTCTTGGAGTTTGTGCCGTTGTGTGATAATCTTGTTTCAGAGGGTTCCACACACTGAAATATGTATATTCTGAAAGACGCACTACAAAATCTGGATTTTGCCAGCCATGTCTCACATATTTCACACTTTAGGTAGTGTAGACAACTTCTTTGTGTAAATAACTTTGTTTATTTATCAACATTCTGGAGTTACACTCTGGTTCCCTGTCTGCTGATAAACTGACCCGCTGAGGATGTGGATACGCTCTGTGTTATACTTGAGAGGAGTGAGTTCAGCTCTGAGGACCTGCAGAGCCTCCAAGACCTTCCCATCCTCCAGATACTCCAGATATTTCTGCTGCAGCAGCAGGAACTTCATCCGCTGTACAGGAACACAAGAAGAGTACAAGTCAAAAAATAACCAATGACATTAGTCATCATGATGCAGGTTGCGTGTCGTGCAACATTTGAACATATGAGGTGTGTCAGAAAAGTTTCAGGACTGATGTCACAAAAGATATATTTCAAATACAAACTACAAACTACAAGTTTTCCCCTTTGAAGTAATCTCCCTGGAGTCTAACGCACTTTCCCAGCCATCTCTGCCACGCCGCCATACACTCCTGGAAGAAATCTTCCAGGATCCTCTGCAGTTCCGTCGTCACAGCCATATTGATGTCACCACGTCTTCAAAACAGGTCCCCTTGATGACCCCTTTGAGCTTGGGGAAGAGGAAAAAAATCACACTGAGCCAGGTCAGGTGAGTAGGGAGGTTGCTCCAGCACGGTGATGTTCTTCTCAGCCAGAAACTGTCGGATGCTCAGGGCATTGTGAGCAGGTGTATTGTCATGGTGAAGCAGCCACAACTTGTCCTGCCACAACTCTTGCCTCTTCTCGCACACTGAATGAAGCAAATGCCGCAGGATCTCTTTGTAGACGTGCTGATTGATCGTCTGAAGGGGAAAACTTATAGTTTTGGTTTGAAATATATGTTGTTACACTTAGAAACAACAGATTCAATCCAGATTGAATCTGTTGTTTGTCAGTGTAACAAGACTTAAGCTGATTTAAGAAAGCTCTAACTTGGGGTACTTATTCTACCAAGTTGAAAATGTGGTGATGGAAAGCACTGTCAATGTTACATTTTTGCAATATTTTGTTTATTTTAATATTGCCGTATCTTTGAAGTGATTGGCTGTTTTGATTAACTGCCTTTGGGATAGAAACTGGATTTGCCCTGTTTGTGATAGCTGCCTAGAACTTTGTGATGAATAGTGACATTATAAATACACCTCGGACTAGGCAAATTGTGAAATCAAAACCAGATTGTAAAATAAGCCATGCAATTTGCTGTGAAGCAAAATGAAAATTTTCTAAGAATGATGAGTTGAGCTTTAGCTATGTATTGGATTACTTAAAAATTTCATGGTTATACTGTTGTATTTGTTAAGCGGAAAATATTTATTTTATTTTATTTTAGAATTCTGGGCTTCATAAGAAAGCAAATTCTTCTTGACAACAACCTACAGCTGCACAATATCTGAACTTCTACCTGCCACGAACAACACTTTCTTGTGTAAAAATCCAATTCTAAAACACTTGTGTTTACATGTAAAAAGTTATTACTGTATGATGTGTTTCGTCAAATTCTCATGGAATACAAAACTCTGGGTAAGCTAAGATCACAATTTTATGTTTTTTATCTGTCTTGCGTATTTCATCTCAAGATAAACTGTATAGCCCACGTGAATACACTAAAAGTAACACATCAAGAATACACTAGTCGTAACCAAATCAGTGAGTTGCTTTGATCATTCGATCTGTTGAATGATTTACAGATTTAGATTGCTTGATGTATTTTCTTGCTACTGCAGACAATAACTACTCACTAAAATACAGATTTTAGTTAAGCCCTGTTTTTCCTGTGACTGCTTTAGTTGCTTTTCTGCGAAGCTGCTTGATGGTTTCCCTGTCTTATTCTGTAGCCCTGAGATAAATGTTTGTAAACATTTTGTCACATTAACAGGTGCTGTGTTGTGTATTAAATTCTGATTTCAAATGAGACAACACAGTATTAGAAATATTACCCGTCAATGGTCTGAAGTTTGTTAGGCTTCCCACTTACCACTATAGCACTTGGAGAATGCATCAATGCCTTCAGCTCATTCAGGTCACTCTCAGCCTGTATAAAGAGAGAAAAAACATCCATTCACAAACTCCTGCATGTTTTGCCAGTCAGAAACTAATACTAATAGATGAGCAAAGAACTCAAGCAATTTTTTAAGCAAATTAAATCCACATGATGTCCTCTCCTTGCCCTAAATACAGTTAATTGAACGATGTAAAACAAACAAACAAAACAAAAAAACAAAAGAAGAAGAAAAAAAAAAAAAACCCTAGGAGTTTTTATATGTTTTTCAGTCCCACCTTGTCCCACTCTCCTTCAATAACGTGATTGCGGAACTTGGTGGCAGATGGGTGCTCCAGTCTGCAGCCTGATTCCTGCATGAGAAGGTCCACTGTCTGACTGTAAAATATGTACAAGAGAAATGTATTCACATCATAAGCAACAACAGTGGAAGACATTATCTCACTCATTTGTACCTCCTGTTTTAAAAGAAGTGCTAAAAGATGAGGACTACAGGTGGGTGTGGGTGGAGTAAAAACAGATTAATCAATAATGAACATAGACTTTTTTTTTCCTCTTACAAATCTTGCTTGTAATGATTAGCATTGCATTATACTGTATGGAGCATGACTATGTCCCTGCTGACATGGGGCAAAAGGCAGGATACACCCTGGACAGGTCACCAGTCTATCACAGGGCTACACAGAGAGACAGACAAGACACATTCACACCTATGGACAATTTAGAATCACCAATTAACCTCACTATGTTTTTGGACTGTGTGGGAGGAAGCCGGAGAACCTGGAGGTAACCCACGCTGCACAAGGAGAACATGCAAACTCCACACAGAAAGATCCCCGGTGTCCTAACTGGGACACGAACCGGGGATCTTCCAGCTGTGAGGTGACCACGAAAACAAAAACCCTTTAACAAATTAAATATTTAAGACAAATGTGATTCATCAAGCTGCATCTAATTCAAATTAGATGCTTATTCTCTCCTTCCTCAACAGCATTCTGTACGATGCGCGACTACAAGCAAATCTGTTTTAATTCCATCACAACTTCAACCTCATTCAGTACTGTGTCATTCACAAAACATTAAAAACTAATTGTCATGTTGGGATTCGCAACATGTATTCAGTTTTGTTGACTAATGTGAGCGCTTTGCTGATATCACAGCACTGCCGCAAACTGCGCGATTCTTAAATCCAGGAGGTTGGGAACGTTTTCTTTCCCGCATTTGACAGATAAAGGTCAAAGGGTTGTCATGACTATCTGATGGACGTAGTATGGTCATTGATCTGACAGCTGGCTGAGCAGGCTCCATTAGCTGGCTCACTTACTTGAGACCTAAATCGTTTAAATGTTGTCCTATCAGCCTGATGACATCCTCCTCAGACTGAGACAGACGCTTCTTCTTCTTGACGCCAGAGTTGGCATCCGACGTGCTGTTGTTGGACGTGGGCTGGGCTGAAACTCCGTTGTTGTTGCTGACAGCATTTCCATTGTTAGTGACTGACAGAAGTCCGTTTGAGTGACCTGCGCCGACGGAGGACGACTCACCATTCTGTGCACCGTTTTGGCATGACAGTTTTGAATCACGGTCCTGCCCTGCCCCGTTAGCCTGCATGTTGCCACGGTTTATACAGGTGACACGACGTATATATGAACGAATGACAGGTGCAACGGGACACTGCAGGGATGACAAAACCACCGGTACAGCCACCGATAGGCCCACTGACCCAGATGCAGCCCCGAACTGCCCTGTTCCCCCTGCGGCCGAGTCTTCGTGTTTGTTCCGCGGTGCTGGTCGCGACGATAAGCCGGTTTTCGGGGCGAAGCACTAAGAAACGAACGCAAGAGTTATTTCGACAGTTGCATTTTGTAATTATGAGTGTTGCTTGGCGTTGTCAGTAGCGTTACACCCGCGTTTAAGTTGTTGGGTAGCGCTTGTTGTTGTTGCTCACAGACAGCTGCAGCTCTGTTATGGACAGACGCAGTGACGTCAGCGGAAATTCCTTCACGTCTTTTTGTGTCAGCTACGTCACCGCGAGGGGCCGCTGTTTCTTTTTGACTGTATCTGTGCTATGTACAGCACTTTACAAGACACTGTAATTCTACATATTTAAAATTTAAGTATGGTCCTAGTTTCTGGTTATGTAGTTCCGCAATTATTCACCTTTTCTGAGTGTCCTTGCATTGTTTGCTTTGTTAAATATATGTGACTTGGCTGCTGTGAGGATTTATCATTTTGATCAGTACTCTCCCTGTCTCTGTCCCTCTCTTGAAGGGGTCTTTATTAAGGGGTTTATTTTTAATGCACCACATGCACTAATATCAAAGAAACACTCTATCTCTAATGTCAGAGTGTCAGTCTTTACATTTTACTACAGCTGAAGTGTGTTTAATCAGTTGATGATCTTGAAAGACACATCACTCAAAGTTAGTCAACCTGCAACGGATGCTGATAGATTATAGAGCTGGTAAGCAATTACAGAATCAATGCATTGAAGTTTCTACAGACATAGCAGCAGTCATGACACAGAGGGTATCTTTATTAGATTTTTTTTAATCTGTTGACCTTATGGTGACAAAAAACTGAAAGGAAAGAAGGTATACTGAGTGACAAATTCTTCAACTTAAAAACCAGGATTGGGGTCAATTACTCAGAAAAGATTAAGTAGACCTACAAGATGCCTAATTCAAACCACAAAAAATGTGAAGAGGAATAAATGTTCAGAATTAACATCAGAACAGTAAAAACCACAAGAACCACAGGATTTAACTGTTTTGTTGCTTTTGCATGCCATCAGCTGGCCTTGGTAGTTTGTGCCCTCCAAATGGACTGCCAGTGTTGTTAAGTTGGTACTCCACTCAAAAGATTACTTTGCAACCAAAACGTGGAACAGAGTTAACACGTTATTCAAAGTGCTATTATGTTCCCAATCCTAAGATTCTTTAAAAATACAATTCAGGAAACAGCCATGGTCCATGTTATGGCTTTTAGATCTAAAGCCATTTTTTAATCATTGGCACTTTCACATCTGTGTAAGAAAAAAACAAAACAAAAAAAACAAACAAACCAAAAAATCAATGTCCCTGTCATTTCCAATAAATAAATCTGACCAGTAAACACTGTCTAAGTTCTATGTACAATGAAAAGACATTCAGTCTTCTTCCCTTTAAATAGAACAAAACATTACATTATAAAAAACAATGGGAAGGAATGATTGAACCCTTCATTAAAGAGGAGAGATAAGGTTTGTTGAAGGAGAAACTATTGCACTTTAGTTTCTTTCTTAAGAGACACTAAAAGGCTTTACAATCACGAGGAAAGAACAGCCACACCTTAAATACTTTCCACAGAAAACAGTGCAGCTGTTTACTAACAGGTGTGCGCTCATTCTCCTGCATATCACTACTCCTTTGAACATCCAGAAGACAGGGAGTTATGTTTCAAGTCCCATTCAGCTGCTGTGTTGTGCCTTTTGTATCTTCACCTAAGCAGGCTGCCTAGTCAGGCCTGTGTTTTGTTTTTTTTCCTGCCCATTTTTTTCTCTTAATTTGTGAAACTCTCAAAGTTTTAGATTGCAAGGGATTTTTCCACATATTACACTGTGGTAGACAGCGTTGTAAGGGCAAAGATAGAAACTTGCTGCAGCAAGACAGCTGACTAACTATTTCTACATCAATTGTGTGGTGAGATTAGACCGCAGTGCAAGGAAAACTAAGTTTGTGTTTATTAATCAAATATGTAAATGTAAAGGCCTCATTATTAATTATTATACTGGTACAGATCATATGGTTGTACCAGGTAAAAATGGGGTCCATTAAAATGTGGTGCAGAAATCAAGGAAAGACTGTAACAAGTTCAACTTTAACTTTCACTCACTGTCACAATTTTTAGACCATGATGTCAAAGGAACATCCTAGTTTATTAGAAATTTCATCCTTTTGGGCTTTTCTAATAAGTCACTGAGCTAATTGCTGAGATCATATGCCATAGTACAATCCCTGAAACACATTAAATGAGTCAAGAAACGTGCAGTCAGATGATCAGATGCGTTGAAAATACTCCAGCAGTTTGTCCTGATAATCCAAAACATTTTATTTGGAGAATAAACCCAAAGCTAGCACTTTGCTCGTAATCATCCCTCACCAACACAGGACAGCTTACATGCAGCAAGACAAACCAGGAAGTGGGTGGATGTTTACAGCAAATAGCCTGTTTTACTGTCTGCCTTTTAAAAAAAAAAAATAAAATAAATAAATCTTTTACATAAAACTGACTAACTTTGGGTTTGTTTTCAACCTATTTGACTGTCTGACTGCTTTCGTTGGGCATATTTTCATGTCACCTTGATTTCCACATCTCAGCTCTTAACTGTGCAATGTTATTACAATCAATTTGTCACCAGAGTTACAAAAACAGTAACTCAGCATATAATAAACTGGAATTATCCTTTGACAGTGATGTGAAAGGACTGGGAGAATTTCTCCTGACTATAGAAATGAGATCCTTCAACTAAGTACTATGTACTAAGTACTAAACATGGTGATCACAGCTGTTATAGGCACTTGCATCAATTCAGTCCACGGAAAAAATGTTCCTGTCCATTTCCTAAAACATGCAATACAGACTTCTGTTATCCTTTATGTTCAACATGTTTCAAGGCACAGAAGTGTGTTGTGCCAGTTCCCAGAGTCGAGAGGAGAGCAGTACTGACCGATCTGACCTGTTCCCACATTAGAATCAAGAAAAAAAATACACTATGAGTAATTCATACATTCTTCTAGACACCCACGACCACATGAGCAGTAGCAGGTGGTAGTTCATTCTTTATTGTCACACTCTAGCCACTCATTGGTCTACTTTCAAATATTCCTCTCATCAGGGACAGAAAATCTGAACTCAGTTCAGCCTGTCAGATTTCCACACAGCCATTGTGTAAATAGAGAGCGACCTCCAGGTCTCTCTCTCTCTCTCTCTCTCTCTCTCTCTCTGTGTGTGTGTGTGTGTGAGAGAGAGAGCGTGTAATCAGTACTCTCATTTTATTTGAGAGACATTTGTTGTTTACAGACTGACTAAATATCGAACAAGGGCATGGAAACTGACAAAAGTAGCTGTTGCAACAGTTTTGTGATTTTGGACAGAGCTGAAGCACAGGCAGCTGTGTGTCAGGACTGCAGTCTGACAGATCTGCAAGCATTACTCAGCATGGAAGCTATTTTCATTTACAGGAGATGCTGCCAAGTGTTAAAGAGAACATTATTCACTTTTGTTATGTCAAAGGAGAAAACATGCTACAAGCTTCAAGTTTACTCCAATTGCTAATGAAAATCTTGTCCCCTCCTAAATATTCATGGGCTCCTTAAACTGTCAGCATAACTACATACCACAGTAGGGTAAGTAAAAAGGTCACTATTGCTATAAGAAAAAGGTTGGATTTTTGTTTTGTTTCGTACTTGTCAGGATATCTCAGACTTAAATAACTTTACTGAAATTTCAGTGATGGGTCAATGTCCAAATCACTGTGGTGCAAATGTAGATTTTCTGTTTAAAAAATAAAAAATCAATGTTAACATTGCAGCAAAGTATATGTCTTTTTTTACATTTTCAAATTTATATAAACAGCTGCTATTAGATGTTGATACAAGATGTTATCGTTCTTGTTTTGAATTTTGTTGTTCTTGAAAATGACATTCAAAATCAAACACAGCCTGTACTGGCACCTATATCTTTCTACAGATGGAGAAGAAATATTTCTTCAGTAAAGAGTAATGAGGTATGAAGTGTTTCTTTCTGCTATTTTCTGGTATCTGAGTGTTTTCAGGTAAGTGACCTCTAACTTTAAAAACTCTCTGCCTCTCTCTGGAATCACCACACAGTCGATGTGACATAAAGAGTGGGAATGTGTGTGTGCGTGCGTGCGTGTGTCTTTGTGTGTGTAGTTCTTAGCTGTCCACCACCTGGTGTGGCAGAGTGACAGAGGAGCCGTTGATAAATGAACCTTGTTTGTCTCTTCCTTTTAGAAAATAAGTGAGCAGTTCCCCTTTCCCTTTCACAAAAATGGGTCCCCTCCTCACAAAGCGGAAGTTGTACTCCTTCAGGATGTTGTAGCAGTCCTCCACCACCTGGGAGAAACACACACATGGAGAGTACATCCCAGTGCTTACAGACAGTTTATCTAAAAACAATAGGACACATTTATTTACAGTTATATATACAAAAGTGCATTTTTGATTGCTGAAAAAAATGAAATAAAGGAGCACAGAGATGTTGACAAACTACTACTAATTCTACTAAAGCACTCACTCAGCACAAAGCTGTGTTTGATAGACAGCAACATTATTATCTCAATAAAAAAAGGAAGTAGTCTCTGTCTGTGCATCTGTGTGTTCTTCACAGATCTCATCCAACCTTCTACAAAGTTGGCAGGATTGTTGCTGGGATGCAAGTGCAGTGTGCGTCTGAAGTCGTTTGAATGAGTGTTGGGCATTTTTGGGGTATTTTTGTGGTCTGTAACCTGGCTTTAAGCTGCTTTAACTGCTTGCCATTGCCTGAGAGCAACAGTGGTTTATGGTTCCCAAAGCTGTAGCCAACTTGATGTCATGATGTTATTGTTGCCTACAACATCTTATGAAAGTTATAATTTTCTCTTGCCATACCACTATGACCACTTCCACTCACATAATGCTTTAAGTCAGTAAATCCGTTGCTCATTATTAGTGCAGTTTTTGCAGTGTTTTCAGTGATTCTGAGCTTTTATAGTGGTACAACTAAAAAAGTACAGGATTATCAATAGTGTGTATGTCTACTGAGGGAAAAACAAAGGGTGGTTAATTTAATCCCCACATAAACTGTAATCAGTGTCTTTCCAAGACTTTTGTTGCCTACAGTATACAAAAAGCAACTGCTTTCATATTTATGTCATTCTAAAAACAAAATGTGTTTACAAAAATGTGTTTTTTTATGCTAAGTTTATGTTTTAATTATGTATTTTAACTGTAAAACAGGATTTTCCTGCTATAACCCATGCAGTACTGACACAGTATATACTGACACAGTATATACTTTACTTTACTTTTTTTTTTATTTCACAGAGATTGTAGGCAAACAACAAATGCATTTTCACACATTTGTTGCACAAAAACATGTAAGAAGTGAGGTGACCACTTCTAGTCATTCTATACTGACAGACATAAAAAAACGACAACAAACAAACTGAGCTAAAGCATGTCACCTAGAACATTTTAATCATCTTAATCCTACTATCAATGGTAACTATTCTGCAAGTTCTGTGAACAGTGTTAGGTTATCTAGAAGCCTGCAGTAAAACCTTGAGCTATACCTGGATGTTTCCCATCACCCCTGTGGACTCCATGCGACTGGCCACGTTCACGGTGTTGCCCCAAATATCATAGTGAGGTTTGCGGGCTCCAATCACTCCTGCTAGCACCCCTCCCTTATTCAGACCTGGAGGAAAGTGTTGACACATGTGACATGCAAGATCAGACTGGTATTTTAGGTAAGATTGACTGTCAACACTACACTTGCAAGAACCTGACTCTTCAGATCTCCTGTTTTACATTCAGCAGATTAACAGCAGAGATTTGGGGAATTCTATGTTGGTCTACATTTTTTAAAATTGTGAACTTCTATCTCTTGGTTTACGAAGTTTCCCTCAACACTCTTTTCACTAAACATGAGAATATAACCCCTTGATTTCACACTTACATTGGTGAGAAAAATATGTTATCACAATGATGCACAATACTACAGAAACAAGAAACAACTTGTATTTTTACTTTCTTTTTAAATTAGCACACAGACAAACCACAATTAAACAGAGAGGTAGATGGAGTACTTAAAAACTCATGATCATGCCTCATTTAAAGAGAAAAGAAAGCTATAGATTCCTCTTTGAGGTTGTTTGAGAATTTAACTTATTTTATTTGGATGATGAATGCATGTGGCATATGTCCAAATAGGTCAGAAGGATAAACTTTGCAGAATTCTTGCAATATACACTTCTGAGTGCATTTTTTTGTTACCTGTATTGGTAACTATGGCCATTGGCCAGGAACAGATATCGTCAGGTGGTGTCCATCTTTCAGTGAGTGTTTTAGTCCTCAACCACTACACCCTCCAATTGGTGGGCCGGCAGTGATTGGCCAAATCACTGCCTATCTGCTCCTGTGCTCCAGCTTTCCTCCTCCCTTTTGCTCCACAGCTAACAGGATGTTCGCTCTGCCTCTTTCCCCATCTTGCGAGCAACTTGTTCTTTGCTCCTTCCATCAAATCCAAGTGCTGACAGCATCTGCCATTCTGACTTAGTGGGGAAACCTCTGCGGTCTATCTCCACTGGGAAAGCCACACCTGCCAGCCCTTGTTCCTGCAGAATTGAACCAAGGACTGAGTCTGGACTTCCGCCTGGACCATGCCCCGCCTGGTTCTTACATCCGCGTTTCCCCATCGCTGAAAATGTGTTGAGCCGAGGCGTTTCCGCTGGACACATGGGTTGCCCACGATGTCAGGCAGCTTTAGAGAGCTGATTGCTTGCTCTATGGCTGCTTTGGCTGTCCACTTTGGCTGTCCAGACCTAGTTGTGACTCCTGCTCGTCTCACCAGGTCATTGTTGGAATCGCTGAGGCTTACTTCGACTCTTCATTTGGCAACCTTGAACTCCTTCACATCCAATGATAGGGGGAGTTGAAGCTGCCCAGAACCAATGTAGAGGCCCACTGAGGTAAAGCTTGGTGGGACTCTGAGCCATCTTCTTAGGTGTCTGTTGATCTTTCTCTCGATGCCCTCAACAGCAGTCCTGTGAAGACTGTGTAGAGTCACAGCAACCTAGGCAGGAGGCCGTGTTGGTCCAGCCAGGTCTTGAATATACCCGGAAGCTTAGACTTGTCTATCTTCCTCAGCCGTTCTTCAGTCTACTTTACCACATTGGAGATGTTGATGCTATCAGACAAGGACGAATTAAACCACTTCCCTGAGCATTTCACTGGGTTGTCCACAATGGTTGCAGTAATTTCTCCTTGGATGTCGAGGTTGAACTTGCTGGTAACTTTGCCTTTTTTGATCACCAAGTGTCTGGATTTGCTGGCCTTGAACAACATTCTTGCCAAGTGGCTGCATCGTCCAAGGTTTTCAGCACCCATCTTGCAGGACATGTGTTGCTGTTGTTATTGCAATGTCATCCATGAACCCATGCAGTGCTGGTTGGACGACACGCAACTCCAGTGTGGGGCCATGGGTTACATCCTCTGCTGCAGATATGAGTTGGTTCATGCCCATCAGGAACAGAACAGGAGAGATGGTACATCCTGTGGGGATTTCCCTCTAGAGGTCCAGCCAGTTGGTTGTAAAGGAAGCAGATGTGAATCTCAGTTTGAATCCTCTTAGCTGATTATTGCTTGGATGGCTGGTAGTGGCCGAGCCCTTGTTGAATGAGGTTGTGTGGGATTGACCAATAGGCATTTGCAAGATGTAGCCAGACCACTGTAAGGTTGCCTTTTCTCTGCTTGGTCTCCCGGATCAACTGGGTGATCATAGAGGTGTGTACAATGCATCCGGAGAATCCAGGGATGCCTCCTTTCTGAATGGATGTGTTGATGAAGTAGTTTTTTGTCTGACCTCCTGGTCAGTCCTCTTGCAAGGATGGAGAAAAAGATTTTACATTCCACGTTCAGGAGAGAGATTGTTCTGAATTGTTCTATTGTGGAAGAACCTTCTGCTCCGGGAACAAAACAGCCCTCTGCCAGTTTCCAGCTTGCTGGGATTGAGCCTTTTGCCCAGATCTTCCTCAAGATCTTTCATCACCTCCAGAGAAATTTTCTGTACACCTGGTATGGTACACCATTCAGGCCTGGAGCAGCTGATGCTCTGGCTTTCCGGATGATGTCCCGGATTTCCTGCCATGTGTGGGGAGGGTTTGTGTCCAGCCCAGTCTTCAGCTTTCCCGGTCTAGGGATATCGGGGTTTTCACCTAGCTCCAGGTGTCCATTGTGGGACCTGCAAAGAAATTCTTCTGCCTCTCTCTTCGAGCTGGATAGTGTGCCAGATTTTTGTTGGACAAGGAAAGTTCCACACCTCGACTTGCTCTGATGACCTTTTTGCAGACTCTCCCGCAATGACACCTAACTGCAAATTCCTCCCCGGTCAGTGTTGACTTGTTTCAGGTTTCTCGTAGTCATTTTCCATGTCTTGGCAGTTACCAGTGTATCCGTCCCATTGAGTCTCTCATCCTCCCCCTCCTCTTGGGAGGCTCTGGGAATTTTGCTCTTTTGGCACTTTTGTAGCTTGAATTGGTGCCCTCTTGCGAGTGCTGCACACAAGGTTTCTAGTCTTGTGTATCCACACCAGTCTTTCCTGGAGGTCAGCTGTCTCTCCTAGATACACTGTATTGCCAAAAGTGCTAGCTCACCTGCCTTCACTTTATATGAACTTCAGTGACATCTCATTCTAAATCCATAGGGTTTAATATGACATTGGTCCACCCTTTGCAGCTACAACAACTTCAATTCTTCTGGGAAGGCTGTCCACAAGGTTTAGGAGTGTGTTTATGGGAATTTTTGACCATTCTTTGAGAAGCGCATTTATGAGGTCCCACACTGATGTTGGACAAGAAGGCCTGGCTCTCAGTTTCTGCTCTAATTCATTCCAAAGGTGTTCTCCCGGGTTGAGGTCAGGATTCTGTGCAGGCCAGTCAAGTTTATCCACACCAAACTCTCTCATCCATGTCTTTATATACCTTGCTTACATCAGCAGCCCACATTTTATCCAGCTATTCATCATCTCTCACCTGGACAACTGCAAACCCCCTGCTGTGGCTCCTGTCTCTACCACCAGACCTCTACAGCTAATCCACAAATCTCCTGCTTGCTTGGTGTTCAGACTTCCCAAGTGTCCACACCACTCCTTTTCTGTGGTCATTTAACTCGGTCCCTGCTCCTGTGCCATCCTGTTTAAAACTCAGCTGCTAGGAAACATAGCAGTAAATGGAACTGCTCCTTCCTACCTCCAAGCTATCATCTACCCCAAAACCTTTTAAAACGCACATCTGGATTCTCTCCATATTTCCACAACTTTTAGGACTTCTGCTTTTATTTCTTTGATTCTGAGCAAAACACAACAATACATACCACCCAACAGCCCTATGTGAAGGGCTAGCACTTACCAATGCGTAGCATGAAGTTGTTGAATGACTGGTAGTTAATGTTCATAAGTGTGACTTTCATGGCCAGAGCAAAGTCTGCTAGGTCTGCTAGGTGCTGCCAGCGCTCTTTGTCAGACTGCTCCTCCTTCTGTCAAACAAAAAGCAAACATGACTAAAAACACAACATTTCAGCACAATGAGGATGACTGGTTGTGAAGTGAAAACTATATACTCTATTTAGATATATGCTACTTTGAGTGCAGAAAAAGAACCCCTCTTAGCAACTGGCAGAATAAATCGTGTTGTGTGGGTTCCAATGGTTAGCTATATGAATAGGTTAAGAATTTGAAAACAAGTTCCAGTGCATCTATACAAACATCCTGAATAAATATCTTGAAAGGAATACCAGACTCCCCAGAGACAGTCATGATTTCCTAAGCTGCTAAGGATTTTCCTATAGGTTGAAAGTAAATTGTCATGTTGGTTGAATCAACCAGAGAGAAACACTGGAAGCCTGGAAAAGTCATATGACCATGCTGACCTTCATGCAGGTGTAGCCATTGCTGATGTCTGGGGTGACACCTGATGCTGCCATGTAGGTGCTGCCAATGGTCTTGATTTTTGTGATGAAGCGGAACTGAGGTTCATCCAGTAACTGACATGGATACAGGTGAAAGGTTACATTTACACACACTGATGGCATAATCACAGAATCTAAAACTCCAACCCATTCTAAAACAGCTATTATACCATAGTCTAAAGGAAATCTTAACAGCCAGTCAAAGACTAACAGACAGAGCAATGACTTTAGGCTAAAGAGTAAAGATGGTAACATATTAAAGGGAACATATAATGCTGTTTCGGATTTTCTCCCCCTTATATACTCTGGGGTAGGATGTCTGTTGTACGCAGTCAAATTTCAACAATGTGGAGTGTATATGAGAACATGTTCCTTGCAAGTCAAAAGCCAAGGTTTGCACGCCTTGGCAAATGTCATATTTTTTTATTTAAAGATCCTCCCAAATGAAAAACAAGTGTTTGCTGACATGGGCATATGATGTTTTTCTATATGCTGGAAGACATTGTGAGCAAAACAAGAATTTCATGACACAGAAATGCCGTGGCATTTCTACCTTGGAGTGGCAATAGTGGCTTGATAGTTTAGGCTCTGGTTTGCTGATCAGAAGGTTAGGGGTGCAAGCCATCAAACTACAAATGGTTTGGCCTTGCCATGGCTGACCCTGTAAACTGACCCCAACTTCCTAACAAGCTGAGATACTAAAAAAAAAAAAAGGCTGCTGATTTTTTTTCTTGAAACTGCAATGTATCAACAATAGACTCAAAAACACTGATTTAGACTTTCAGGGTTTCATAACTAAGGAACCAATTCCGTTAACTAGTGGGGTAGGACTTTCCATATCATTTTTCTTCTTTAGAATCATTTTCTGGTGCAAGCATGCATGACTGTATTACTATTACTACAATTATTGTGTTCTGAAAGCCTTGTTTGCAATATTAACTCCACTCCTTATTGGAGGATTTGGATGAAAACGAATAATGCATTTGAGGGTCTTAAAGAAAGTGAAGCCTAAATCTCATCTTTCAGACAGACGAAACATAGGGATGTATAAAACTTCAGTATAAAATGAATCAAAAGTAACAAAATAAAATTATTTTCATCTGTAAATTTTGCAAAAATATTCCAAGTGATGACCAGAACAAAATTAAAGACTTGGGAATCTTCAAGATATGTTGCCTTTCCTATTGAGTGTCTTTTATGTTTAGGCAATCACTGCATGTGTCATGTGTGGTCCTTTGAAACTCTTATGTTCTTATACTTGTGCCCCTAGTGTGGCTGCTGCTAAAACACAGGACTAAAATGAGAAAAACAGCTTACACTGTCAAAGTCTGAGATGATCTCGTTGAGAAACCGTAAGCATTCAATACCACCATTATTAATGCTCTCTTCTGTGTAAAAGTCAGAGAAGTTGGGGATTGAAGCAAACATGACTCCAATTTCATCGTAGGACTGGCTGTACAATTCCTACAACAGAACAAATCATTAAAATGGATAGCAACACAAATGTGAATGCTGATGAAATACTCCCTGAATGAATAAAAAAATATAGTATAATTTTACAAGATGTAACAACAATAATACTGCAGAAACACACATCATGTTTTCTAATTTTCTGACTTTTCTGACCATGTTAACAGTGTAACTAAAGTGTTCAAACTGTCAAGCAAGATGAAATGCCATAACGTGGAATTGTGAGATAAGTGATATATTTTTGATACATGGTAAGAGGACAGGACTGATGTGATGTCTGTGGATGTGAAGTTCTTACCTCGTCCCTTTTCTTGGAACCCAGGAAGTGTCGAGCCACATGTTCAGGCAGCATGTTGGTCACCAGTGCTTCATTCCAGCGCCTCATCTCATACACTTTCTCCTTCTGCTCGTGGACCTCGATCTTCCAGAGGAAAAGGGTGCGTGCAAGTTTCTCTACCTTCAAGGCAGCGACAGGGACTGATATTAGCATTTGATCGGTTTATGGATTTGAAAGCAGAAATGGCACATATAAACAAACCACATGTAAAGTCACTTACTTGAGTTGAACTGATTATGCTTTAATCTGAACTCATGTGGTTTAGATGTAATACTGAAATAAATGAATAAAAAAAGATACAAAAAACAGCCTACTGTTTATTCAGTTGGATGAAAATATTTTTTGGCACCTTTGAGTACATATTTTGTTGATTTAAAGACCCAGTGAAAAACAAGGTTTTTACCTTATTAGCATGTGCATAAGGGATTTTTTTAATATGCTGAAAGACATCCAAAATAAGCAGTCAATGCCAGAGTGAAGCATGCTACCTTCAAGCCCCACAGCTACCAAACTGCCACTGGTCTACTCCAGGGGTGCCTTATCATAGTGAACCCCAACTTCCTAACAAGCTGGGAAATCAAATCAAATCAAATCAAATAACATCTCAAGTTGCTGTAATATGCTAGTGGATCTCAAACAATTACAATATTGTAAAAGTTCAAACTTTTAAAAATATGTTCATTTGCAAAGACAATACTTGGTAGGGGCTCCTTTACCACAAAATACTGCCTCAATGTAGTTTTGCATGGAGGCAATCAGCTTGTGGTACTGCTGAGGGCTTACTGAAGCCCAGGTTGTTTTGATAGCTGCCTGCTTAAGTGCTGCCTTCAAGTGCTAAGTCCTGCTGAAAAAGAAAATCGGCATCTCGGCATAGTCTGGCCAACAATGAACCCAGCAGACACAGATACCGGCTCTGTTTCAGTGCCAGCCCTGTCACAATTCCATCAGGCTGTAGCCAATCAGGGTGTCTTATTAGGCCACAATGACCAAGCCCTGAGGAGGATCTGACAACAATCAAACAATTCTATTCCAAATCACCCTACTCACCAACCAGGTAGCCATGTTGTCAGCTCAAATTAACCAGCTGGTCTCAACCCAGGATAATGTGGCCCAACGACCTGTTTCCCATCTACTCCGAGTCAGGTTTTCCCCTCAGTAGGATACAAACTGTTTGTTCCAGTTCCTAAGCGCTATGATGGAGATTTAGGGGCATGTTCCTAATACAGGTGTCTCTAGTCTTCAGTCAGAATCCCCTCACTTATGCTGCGGACCGCGCTCATACAGCTTACCTCTTAGGCTTACTTAAGGGAACACAACAAGATTGGGGATCAGCGGTCTGGGAGGCGCAGTCAGATGTGTATGATTCCTACAAGGCCTTCACCTTAGAAATGAAGAGGGTCTTCGACCACCCGGTAAGCTGGAAATTCCCTCAGAGCAGCTCAGTTCCCCCTTGGAAGCCTGATGCCTCAACGGTCAACACCTAGCCCGGGTAAACTGTAGAACCATCCCTGTAAGCCTCCTGGTCAAATTAAGGACTCACTAACAGCTGGCATCAAACGTTCTCCTCGTCTCCAGTAGGAGTCAGCGTCTTCTTCATGGGGAAAAAGGATGAAACCCTCAGGCCCTGTATTGACTTCCGCAGACTTATTTTAGTAGATTAATCGTAGCAACTGGACTTGCTTGAGTTCCTTGAAGATGTTTCACGTCTCATCCAAGAGGCTTCGTCAGTTCTGACTGATTAGTTGGGAGATCCAGGTGCTTATATCCTAAGGCGCCATTAACACCTGAGTTTCAGTTCCAGTTGGGGGTTGTTACTCCTCCCCGTCGTTATGTGAGTCGTCGGTGCTCCCCTTGCCACAAAGGGGTTCGTTAGGGTCTTTTGTGGCTAGGTGTGAATGCAGTGTCATCTTCCTGGGGAGAGATCTTAGGACTGAATTGTAAACAGGTAAGAGATGATGCCACAGGCCTCCACCTCTGTTGAGGGATGGTCTTTCCAGTTTGACATAGATGGCTTCTTTCACTCCTCTCTCAAACCATATGTCCTCCCTGGCCAAAATCTGTACGTTGTTGTCTTGGAATGAGTGTCCTTTGTCCTTGAGATGCAGGTGGACTGCTGACGGACCTCCACAACACCTATCATCTGGTGTGCATCTGGAAAGGGGAGGAGTGAAAAACTGCCTTTAACACACCTATGGGACCCTACAAATACCTAGTGATACCCTTTGGCCTTACCAAAGCCCCAGTGGTTTTCCAAAGCCTGGTGAATGATGTGCTCTGTGACTACCTCACGCAAACTACCTGTTTGTCCTTGACTCTGTACAGTCCCAGGTGCTGCAGTGGGCCCATTCCAGCTGCCTGACATGTCACCCAGGGGTCACATGGACGTTGCCTGTCCTCCGCCAGCAGTTCTGGTGGCCGTTCATGGACCGTAATACACGTGAATTCATCGCAGCTGTCTGTACACAGAACAAGCTGTCCAATCAGCTTAGTTCCGGCCTCATCTATCGGCTGCCCATTCCCAGGGGACAGTGGTCACTGGATTTTGTTACCGGACTTCCGCCGTCAAACAGTAATATAGTCATCCTTACTGTTATTGACCATTTTTCACTGTTATTGACCAAGTCACACATTTCATAGGCCTGCCTAAACTACCTGCCGCAAAGGAGACCACTGACATATTGGTTTCACATGTGTTCTGTCTGCATGGTCTACCCAGTGACATTGTGTCCAACAGGGGGCCACAATTCACGTCAGAGGTCTTGAAAGCCTTCTGTTCAGCTTTGGGGGCCACGGACAGCCTCTCCTCAGGGTTCCATCCCCCATCCAACGGCCAGATGAAGAGGCCAATCTGGACCTAGAAACAAACTCTCCACTCCCTAACATCCAACAACCCAATGTTCTGGGCTCCTTAATCCCCTGGGTGGAGTATGCCCATAACACCCTGCCAAACACATAATCTTGATTCTCACCTTCTCAGTGTTCTCTTGGGTACACTAAAAACCCCCTCTGTTTCCTGCCCAGGAAGAGGAGATTGCTGTGCTGTCCATCCAATCCCACATCAAATGTTGTGAGAGAATGTGGACACAGGGCCGCTTTGCTCTCCTCTGTGGCTCGAAGAGGATGCAAGCCCAGGCCAACTGTTGTCACACTACTGCCCCAGCCTATGTCAGCAGCCAGAAAGTTTGGCTCTGCTCCAAAGGCCTCCCTTTAGGAGTGGAGTCTAACAAACTAGCCCCCTGCTTTGTAGGGCTCTTTGAAATCGAAGTTGTAGTCAACCCCTATGTGTCCGTTTAAAGCTTCCTCCCTCCATGCAGATCCACCTCACCTTCCACTCCTCTCAAGTTAAACTCGTGTGGAAAAGTATAAAAAAAAAAAAAAAAATTGAAGGTGGAACTACACTCTCTTGTCACAGGCAGTAGTAATGTTTTTGCCAATTATATTTTATAACCTGAAAGTCTTCAAAACTGACTTAAGCAGTTGAGGATGTGTGGAGTTGAGGATGTGACAAACAGAGTTTTAAAGGATTTTAAAAGTTTTTTAAACATACAATAAAAGACCATCGGCACAAAGACAAAACTTCTGACTTATGCCTTGCACATTCAAAGCCTTCAACGTGCTTGGACTGCCTTAAAGCAGTAACCAAGGAATCAATCCCAACAGCAAAGAGAAGCGATGACATCTACGAAATGTACCTCTATTGAAAGCAGTGTTTTGAAATTGCTTCTTTGTGACTGCAGTCACTGGGTTGGATTAGAGTAGCCTTATCCTGCAAAAAACAAACAAACAAAAAACAAAACAAAAAAACCCTATCTCTTAAAGCCCAGTTTTGATGAGTTCCACATAGAAATCCCCCACTCCACCTGGCTGGAAGCTTTTTCAGCATCAAGCGACAATATTAGTTCAGCTGTAAAGCTGTCTGTTGTGTATGCTAAGAACCCATCTTACATTTGAGCTAGCGTGTCTGTCTTTGACAAAGCCTGCCTTTTTTGGTGAAATACAATGTAGTAAAACGTATATTAATCTAGTTGCTAAAATGTTGGTTACAATTGGATAGTCCACATAAAGTACTTATATTGGTCACTATAACCTACACTAGAGTGAGTCTTTGTCATTTTTTGGCAACACAGTTATTGCAGCTTGACACCGAGATGCTGGGACACAACCAGACGCAGTGCATTTATTAAGTATAGTTTTCTGAAGAGGACACAATTCAACAGCCAACTTCTAACAACTTCTAAGCTGTAACCATGGGATTCAGGGTTGTTATTCATCTTGAGTGATTCAATAGCTGCCAGAATATCTGCTATCGAAATGTCTGTTCCCAAAGTACAGTTTCTTTTTGCTAGTACAGTGTGAAGCCCTCGATGGTAAAAAGGAGCCACTGATTTGTGTGAGGTCATAGTCACAATCTGATTTATATAGCTCAGTACAAAACTCTTTAAAGGTATGGTTATTTTTGTTGTTATTGTTGGTCAGTACTTTATCAACTAGTCAGTACTCTATCGTGGATCTGTCTGGCAAGATTACTGAGCCTATATTTTACTGGCTTTGTTCCAAACTTTATAGTTGTTGTGGCAGGCTTTCAAAAACAGATGTGTGGCTCCATTAAAAGAGAGGGATATCTGAAGGGGGTTTAGATCTATTTTGGAAAATAAATGAGAAATTTAGCTTAGAATTTCTTGCTTTATTTATTCCTGAAAAGTAGCTGAGTTTCTGCTCAATGATGAAGAGTTTCCAACAAGGTGGAGTGGCAATTATCTGGGGATATATTACTTTTAACAGTCACAGAAATAACTTGAATCTGACAAAAGTAATAATAAATAAAAATTCAATGAAAACTTAACAATGAAAATCAGAAATTGCTTTTGAACCGTGGTTCAACAGAATTCTTTTTAAAAATTAACTCATAAAACAGGCCTGGACAAAAATGGTGGTACCCCTAGAAAAAAAAAAAAAAAGTGACCATAGGGCAGAGATGGGGACTCGAGTTTGTAACTCAGACTCGAGTCGCACTTAAGTCGCACACAGAGAGACTTCAGATTTGACTCGTGCTCAAAAGACTTCAGACTCGACTCGGACAAATGTTTTGGGACTCATGAACAATCATTATGTTTTATTTTTTCCTTTCCTTTTTTGGCGTATTAACATTGGGGAAACTCTCAAATGTCTGACGAGCTTAACGTCATTCCCTCCTTTTTGGCATGGTAACTATGGTAACCATATTACGCATTGGGTGCGTGCCTCGCGGCCCCATGCATTTGCACCTCAGATGACACTATGGCGACCGACACACCCGCAGCTGCTGCTGTACCCTTTGTAACATTTGGTAATAAAAACTTCGAACAAGACGGCACCAACAAAAGAAGCACTGACTGCAAAGTCTGCGGTACCAAGATTAAAGATGCTGCATCAACCACATCAAATTTTATAAGGCACCTGAAAACTCACCCGGTCAGTCACAGTTGCGCATATAGACGGTCAACAAACATGTTTAGCTCATTATCAGCTATGTTTAACTTAGCTTGCTACCAGCTTTGTAACTGCATATTTGAATAGATGAATGAATGTTAGTTTGCTTGTCACACTTATTTGCATGGAGTGGTGTTAACATGACGTTTATTGGGTAACGTTATTCATCTGCGTTCCGTTGCCACCATCTACTAGCCAATGTTAAACATAGAAAAATACAGTTACACTGTCGGTTTAAGGCTGGTTACTGGTTAATTGTTGGCCACATAACGTCAATGTTGCAGGTTTACCAGGTTACCATTTCACTGGGTTTGAGTGAGAGGATAGAGGAATGTTTTAATGTATAGTAGACTTAAAAGATGTCATTAGAGACCCACTGTAAACAATATGGTTGCAGAGTGCACACTTTTAACTTTTTTTCCACTTACATTGGTGTAGGATATGAATAGACACAGCTGCCCAAAAGACACAGAACTTTCCTGCAGGTCATAGGTGTGTGTAGATCAGCCTCACAGATGGGCTGGAGCCAAAGCCAGGACAACCAGAGCCCAGGAAGTTGTAGATCAACAGATCACACCCCCAGAGCTTCAAAGAGAACTATCAGATAAGAGACACTCAAGGAGAGCCTGACGAACCAAATGGGTGATTTTTATTGCTCTACCCCTCCTCCTCTCTCTGCTCTGGACGTAAAGGAATGCGATCAACAGACAATGGAAAAAAAGCACCAGAAAGACCGCGGATTTTCTGAAGGTCATAGAATCTCCCACTTTGGTCCAATGTATCAACTTCAACTGCCACACCCTGATCCAACTCAAGCTGAAGGCCACGTCTGCCCCAACATTAGATGTCGTTGTACCTGCCCAGGAAACTGCAAGTATCGAGCTTCTGTCTCTAAACGGGTGTTTCATGAGTACAATTGGCCTTTCGACCAAGATTCCAAATTTAACAGATTATCTGCTGCTTCAGGTGAAAAGACTTTTAAGTCTCCAAGCCACCATTCTGCTCCACATTAGGTTTTTTTCACACTCATATTCTCAACCAGCATTTTCATCATTGTTTGTATTTTATATTTTATATTTGTTGTTGCTATTTTTCTGTTTGTTTTAATTAGTAATAAATGTTGTGTGTGTGTATACAGTTGTTTCCTGTGTTTCTATAGCTTACTTTCAGTCACTTTACGTATCCGATCTTTAGTTACCTAAGCTCTAAGTTAGTTCCCTTAACTTTGTAAAACACTCTTGACTGATCACCAAGAGTGAACAATTTAATAGAATTATTATGCTGACTCTGAGATTATATCGCTGGACGAACAATTCAAAGGTTGGTTTTAATCATTTTAGTTAATGCAATCACTTGCTTTGGTGTGGAAATAAGTATATCTTATTTTCTACCCTACAATATAAAATGCAAATTAGATTACATCATCTGTGACAATGCGTCAAATAGGAGAAAGGCCTTCACAGTTTGTTTCCCCTCTGCAACAACAACTGAGACCAAAGATGGTGAAGACGACCTGGAAAACAGAAACTTATGGGAGGATTTAAGTGACAATTTCCAGGACGATGTGGAATCCATCCAGGGCAGCTACCGTCAACAGCGACTACAGTGCTTTGCATATTCATTACAGCTCGTGGTGCGTGACGGACTGAAAGAGACTAAGACTCTGAATAGTGCAATGGCAAAAGTTACAAAATTCTGCAGTGTACTTCATTCCACATGTGGGCTGAAAGAAGCATTTGAGAGAGAGTATGGAGCTAATCGCAGCATCCCCTCTGCCGTGGCAACCCGATGGAATACAACTCTCTGCCTTGTGGAGATCACTGGCCTGGACCCTCAAAGCCTAAATACTCTTCTGGAAGCCCAAGGACATAAAGGCCTGTGCCTGTCAGCAAGAGAATTGAGTCAGCTGAAAGAGCTTGTGGAAATTTTGGCCCCATTTCTTTAAGCAACAGACCTCAGACAAGGGGAGAAAGTGGTGACTCTAAGGCAGCTCTGCCTTGTGTTCTCTCACTCAACAGCCACCTCAACAGTATGCTGAATACAACTCGGCATGTGGGCAGTTTTGTGAAAGCTCTCCAGAAGTCACTGCAATGCCGTTTCCAGGGGATCTTCGCAAATGTCAGAATAGGTGACTTAGCTCAACCTGCATGAGATCTCCATTCGGAGATATGGCCTATATGATGTCTGCACTACTCGACCCATCATTTTGGTTTTTGTGGCTGGAGCAAGATGTCCTTGCGCCAGATGAAGTCAAGAGTGAGGTGAAGGAGATGATAATAGGTAGGTGAATGCACATCATTTCCAAACACATCATCACATTATGAATCATTCAGGACTTGAAGTTCTCAGACACCAAATTAATACTTAATTCAATACATTATCTACATTTCCTCCTCCCAAATTTCAGGCACACAAATCTTTTCTCGCTTTCAATAACATCAGTAAAATCTCATTCATACTTACTTATCTCTCATTAACTTAACCATCACCACTGTGAGTAGTGTATATCAGTCAACATCATAATATTGTAACTAACCATGATTTGTGTGCAACTGTTTCAGACCTTGTCTTGGCTGAGGCTCGGAAAGTCACCATACTTGCTGAGAGCAGTAGTGGAGAATGAGGATGAGCCACCTGCTAAAACGCCACGCCTTTTCACTGGCTACAGGAGGAAAAGCAACAAGAAAGACGACCATGTATCATCTGTCAGGACTGACCTCATTCGCTACATCCAGGTGTCCTCTGATGAAGAAGAAGTGGACTGCCTAGGTTTCTGGAAGAGGCATGCCAAAGTCTTCCCGAGGCTCTATCTTGTGGCTATGAGAGTGCTTGCTGGTCCTGCCACCAGTGCACCAGTGGAGAGGGTATTCAGTCACGGAGGCCTAATAATGCGCCTTCACCGAGCTAGGCTTAGTGCAAGGACATTGTCCAGAGGCTTAGTGCAAGGACATTGTCCAGCTTGGTCTTTTGAAATGGACCATTCTGTTGCCTAATACTTTTCTAGGTCTTACAGTGCCTCTGGAAGACACCTACAAGCTTGTTTATGTTTACCCAGTGTATTAAGAGAAAAATAAGATAAACCATTATGATCTTATTGTAGGTTTATTATTGTTAAATATTTTCTTCTACGCAAAAAGACACCGGTGATTGTTTCCACAAAAAGGTTACTGTTTCATTAGCAAACAAGTCAAGATAGCCAATAACTCCAATGATATTCCTTTTTGAGTTTTACTTTTATGCAAGGAATCATTTTTGTCATGCAAAGAAAGGTGCCTTTTGGAACAAAACTGGTCATGTTTTGGTATCACCAGTTTATAGACTTACAGTATTTTTCAGATAATGTGGCAGCAACAGTTTTACTTTTTTGTGTGAACAAATTTTTTTAAATTGCAAATGGCACAGAAGTAACATATACAAGTGTTTAAAGTTCTTTGAAGTGTTTTGTTTACAAGTTGTTTGCATTTAACTAAAGTGTGATGTTTTGCACTAATTAGAAGGATGTTAATTAGCCTACAATGCCTTTGACTGGGTGAGGTGTAACATTTTCTATATTTTTGTTCTTGTTATGGTCCGACTGAGCCTGCACAATAGAGGGCAGGATATATTGTAACTGTATGTTCATGTTGGAAGGAAATCATTCATTGTGTGTTTTTTTTTTCATATGGCATTGCAGTACCCTGTTTAAAGTGATCAGATAACAAACAACTAATCAGTATTGATACTTTATGCTAACAGATAAAGGAGGGATAATAATACAGTAGATGCTTTGAATTTCTTAGAAACAGCTGTGCAGTGTTCTTATTAGACCGAATAGCAGCAGATGATAGAAAGCTCATTGTTATGACCCTGTGGGTCATCTATAGTGTTTTTGTGTTTTGCTGCTTGTTTCTCTCCTCAGTGTTTGTGTGTGTGGTTTTTGAGTGAAGGATTAGGAGCAGGTGGTGACTCTGGATTGGCTGTCTTGCCTGCTGCCTCGCCTGATTTGAGCCGCGCAATTGGTCAGGGGGTGGGCCCATCCGCTATTTGAACAGCCCGCCAGCTGCACTCGCTCTCCTCACCTCCAGCCTTGCCACTACAGAGAATGCCAGCATGCCATCAAGACTGTACTGCAGGAGGATGCAGCAGCAGCAGTGACTTGTTTGTAGTCGTAGCCGTGTGCTATAAATTCTGTCTTTTGAGAACTTGGTGAGTCTTTTGTAAATATTGTAAATAGAGAGCAGAGTAGGAGGGAGAGGCCTTTTGCTTTTAAACCATTTTCTCCTGTTTTTGTTTATCAGGTAGGTAGCAAGGTTATTATAGTTAACGAAAACGAACAAAATGACAAAAACTAGAATTGAAAAAACATTTTTGTTAAATGAAATAAAAATAAAAACGAGAGTTAAAAAAAAATGATAACTAACTGAAACTGTATTGTGTGTTTACAAAACGAACTTAAACAAACTAAAATTGTAGTTAAAATGTCCTTCGTTTTCGTCTTTGTTAATTTATTCCGTATATAAGGCTTTTGGGTAGATATGAACTCTATTTACTTCGCTCTGCCGCGTTTACACCAACTGTTTCCACCGTACGGCACCTCATGCCCCGTGACGTCACGTGTGGACAATCTGCAGCTTAGCATGATGGCCACGGCGAGAGTTGGGAGAAAGCGGCAGAGCCCTATTTGGGATTTCTTTGAATATGACCGTGGCAAAGATAGAAGTAAGTGCCTTGTAGTTGAAGCAGGAGATAAAATATGTGGAGTAACTCTCAAGGGTTTTTCCCCTTGAGAATTTAAAAGTCCATTTGAAGAGCGCGCACAAAACAGCTAACCGAGAGTACCTGGACAAGGTAGCCTCTCGGCCGCCCTCCCCCGAAAGAGAAGCGACACCCCGGCCAGGCAGCATGGGGAAGGAGTGCGAGACAACAACAACAACCGTGATGGACTGCTTCAATCGGCGACCAAATAGCTGCTGGCTAGTTAATACGCAGGAACACCACAAGCGGGAACAAGCATTGGTAATTATGTTTATTGATACTGGAATGTCTACACGACTATGTGACTTGGTTGCCTTCAAAAAGTTCAGCACTTCACTCCAACCAAAATTCAAAACACCCGGAGCGGCAAGAGTCAATAACCTCATCGGAGCCAAGATGGATACGGCGAAGCAGAAATTGAAAGATATCATTAAAGAGGCGAGGAAGGTGAGCTTATGTGTCGATGGTTGGAGCAAGAGAGGATTAACTGCATCATTCATGGGGGTGTCAGCTTGTTTTTACCATCCGCCTGGAGGCCAGGTCCACCATGCTCTGCTGAACCTACATCGAATGGAGCACTCACACACCGGGGAGTCCATTGCCCGCTGCATTGATCAGACGTTAGATGCATGGGGCATTGGAGAAGATGAAGTGCTGCTTATTGTGACTGATAATGGCTCCAACATTGTCAAGGCTGTGCGACTTCTTGGGGAAAAAAGGCGCCAGGAAAGTGAGGAGTCAGCTGATGGTTCACAGGCTCACCCAAGAGGTGCTGGAGCTGACCAGGATGACCTGTGGTTCCAGTCAGAGTCGGAGGAGTCAGACATGGAGGATGAGGAGAGTGGAGACCTCGCTGAGTGTGGTTTTTTTGATATATATATATATATATATATATACAGTATATATATACCCTTAAGCACAAAGAAATAGTGTGAAACAATGCAGTCATCATGAAAGAATATAGTGATGTTATACATCAAATTAAACAGCAGAACCTGGGCTACAAGCATATATCAGCCATTTCTACATGCCTCAAACACAAGTCAAACACCAACTAAATGAATTACCAAATATGGACATCGATATAGCGCCACCACGTCAACCCACTCGTCACATTTCTGGCTCTGTCGCTACTGTACGTTATGAAAGACGCACAACCTACCTCTCAAAATGAAACAGAGAGCCCCCAGATTCTAAACATATCCATCAAAGCTCTCTAAAACCAAAGCATCAGTGAGAAACAACCCAAAGAACAGCAAAAACCGAAACCGCTTCGTCAAACTGTAGTTGTAAAATGTCTCTTACCTTAGCTGTTTTGCCGTGAAAAGTTTATTTTATCGGTAAATCCACACCGGAATCAGTTAGTACTACTTCCTGTGCCACACAGAAAGCACGTCACACGTCTCTGGGAGCCTCTGTGTCCCGTAGGATACTACGACAAAGTGAACGAGGGAGCGAGCGGCGAGAATACAAGATGGCGGCCAACTGATTCTGATTGGCTAGAAGTGCTGTCAATCTCGTTTTGGTGGCAATCACTATCTTCTATTGGCTCTAACGATTCGAAGGCGGGTTCAATCACCGAAATCGACCAATCCATCAACTAGAGTTAGAGCCGCGCGTCACCGAGGGAGCTTCACAGCCGTCCAGTCTCCATTACGCACAGCCTGCGTAACACAGACAGCGGTCTGGTAGGATTTTAAAAAAAGTAAAAAACTGCTGTATTTGGATGTATTGAACGCCATTAGTAATATACAAGTGAAATATATAGTTTGTACATAAGAACATTCAGATGGTCACCAGTGTGCCAAAAATGTGCCAAAGTGTCCAAAAATGTCACCTTGCCTGAACTGTCTGGACTAAAAACTTAGTAATTTTGTTCTACTTCACTTTTTTAGAGTCAGCCTTTGCAGGGAGAATGTTCACATATTGTGATATGATTTTGGAGAGGTTTAGAGCTGCAGCTGGTTCATTCCAAAGAGATAATTATCCTGAAACTGCTTTTTTTTTTTTTAGGCGAACCTGAAATTTTTCAAGTTGTGTGTGTGCCATCTACATTTACTTTTAACCAGTAACATATATACTGAAATTTACACATCTGAACAAATCTTACAAGTGTTCCTTTTATTATGACACAAGAATTATTCAAATAGACCTTGTGGTTGCAGAGATATACTGTTTTTATTATGGGTATGTAATTTTCGAGAAAAGGTCTGAAAAATAGCTCAGGGCTTAAAGGGATATATATATATATATTTCACAATAATAAACAGCATTCAAGGATTTACTTGATAGTTTCCCACTGAGATCAACAGGGGAAAAGAGAGGAAATTCCTATTTTACTTGCTCTCATTTACTGCAGTTATGTGTTTCATACATACTGCAGATAACCTTTAATCCTGTGTATGCAGCAACCTTCCTCAACCTTGGAGATATCTGTCATGATAATGTGGCCCCTTTCCCTATTTTTTTTTTGTCTTTTAAATCTAAAATGACCAATAATATTTAGACCAGTCATTATTGACTTAAAAATATTAGCAAAGCTTTTGTCAATTAGCCTGTGTCAGTATGATTTTGGCTACTGACATAGGTCTATTCAAAATGAAAAAAAAATGTACAACCCAATTCCAACCTGTTAAAAAGCAAGTAGCCTATTCTAGTTAAAAAGTTTGACATTGACACATAGAATCTTCACTTTGACATTGTTTTTATTGTCATTTCCTATGATTTGCTTATTCAGGATTCCAATTAATTATGGAGACACAATATAAAACAATGTGTCATACATTGGAAACAAGTTTATGCCGCTCATAGTGAAATAGATATGTAATGTATGTAATATAAAAAACAAGAAAGGTTATATGATCCCTGCTCTAAAATCAAGGGATAAGCACAGTCAAAGTCCTAATTCATGAATAATTTTTTTCACTGTAAAATAGGGCTGGGCGATATAGCCTAAAAATAAAATCTCAGACTTTTTTCTGCAAAACTCGATTTATAATTTTAATCGATTATGCCCCTCTCAATAGAATAAAAAAGAGAAGAAAGCCCTCCATGTGACAAAATAATATAAATGAAGTGCTGTTTTACGTTATCAAAATACATTCCAACACCAAACAGAATTTCTCTCTTAAAGTTTAATTGTTTGAATGTCAGCAGGTTAGTCTAATTACCCTGAAAGCTGGGCTATTTTCACAGTTTATTAACATGGAACTGTCTGGTTAATATTTAATCTCATGTAAAAATAAAGAAAAAAGAAAGCCAAAACATGCCTCGGCAAAACCTAACAGGACCTTTCATCATAAAAACAGTACATTTTCAGTATTTATATTTTCAAATATTGCAACAAAGAAAAATTGGAGTAATTCAAGAAAATTTCTCTTAGTTTTTAATATCTTCTGCAGAAATTAATTTGAATTAATTGACTTATTTCCCAGCCCTACTGTAAAATTATATTTTGTGTGTTTTACATTTGATGCTTGAATTATCTAATTTTTTTGTCTGTTTTCTCATTTTGCTTGACAAAGAACTTGACCTGCCAGATGATGGGGAGAACAACAAGTTCCAGAGAATGCCATGCCTTGCCCACACCCTTCAGCTCACATTGAAAGATGCCATGAAGCACCCAAATGCTAATTCACTCATAACAAGAGCAAGAAACCTGGTACATGCAGTGAGGAAATCATCAGTGGCAAATGAAGCAATGATCAAGAAGTGTGGCAAAACTCTGGTCCGGGATTGTTGCACACGATGGAACAGCACATTTGATATGCTGAGAAGAATGCTGGAGATCAGAGCTGAACTAAACCAAGTACTTGAGGAGTTGGGAATGGACACACTTCTCACCACCGATTGGGCTAAGCTTGAGAACCTGGTCAAGCTGCTCGAGCCCTTTGCCATTCACACAGACCAGCTTCAGAGTGACAGCCAGTCCCTCTCACAAGTAGTGCCATGCCTGCTCAACCTTGAGGCGCACCTGCTGACGACCACTGCTGGAAAGCAGTTAGCTCAAGTGCTGCTGAAGTCCTTGCGAGAACGTTTTGCGGCCATTCTTTGCCCTGATTCCCCACAGTTTGATGCTACACCAGCGCAGCCTGCCTTATGGATCCAAGTGTTTCACTGGTTCTTCACACACCAGACATAGTGCCACTGAGGAGGGCAGTTCAGTCTTTTGTGCAAAACCTGGCTGCTCAGTATAACCCAGCTACTGCTTCTCAGGATGATGTTGCCACTGCAAGGGCCAGTCAAACTCCAACAAGCTCCCCTTCTACTGTCCTTCAGAAATACCGCTTCCTTGCATCCCATATGGAGGTCAATGTGTCATTGACAAATCAGCCTGATGTAACTAACAGTCTGTTGACTGAAATGAAGAAGTATGTTGAGGATGTCAAGCAGGGTGTGTTCAATGAGACACCACTGCAGTTCTGGAGATCAAGAGAGGCTGTCTATCCAAAACTTGCCCCTGTAGCACTGGACCTTGTTAGTGCCCCTGCCTCACAAGTCTTTGTGGAGCGCATCTTTTCTGTGTGTGGACTGTTGTCATCTGGCCTTAGAAACAGGACAACCACATCTCTGGAGCAACGCGTTTTCCTCAAGATCAACAAGAAATTGTTGCTGGACTAAAGTACACCCATCTCTGTCTTTTTCACACACACCAGCACTCACACATTCACAGACACACCGTCAGTCAGACACAAACCACACACACACACCCACATACACAGAGGCTCACACGAGGTGAATTTGAGATAGTTCATTCATAAATAATGCAAAGACTTAAGTGTGTTGTTGTTTACAATGTTGGACAGAAGCACAAGTTTAACATAGAAAAGAAAAGCACATCAGCATCCAGCTGAGATAGAGAAGTATCTTAACCAGCTGTCTGGTTCTGTGTTCTACCAGATACATGTGCACTTTCGGTGTCTAAAAAAATGACATTACTTTATGATGTCAAACATAACATGGGAGGTGTTGTATTGTTAATCAACTGCAGTGATTTGCACTAGGGCTGAAAATGTTCTGTTTTTATGATGGTAGGCCCTGTTGGGATATGCAGAGGCATGTTTAGGCTCCTTTGTCTTTCTTTTTATATGAGATCAAATATTAACCAGACAGTTACTTGTTGATATTCTGTGAAAATAGCCCAGCTTTCAGTGTAATTAGACTAGCCTGCTGACATTCAAAAAATTTAACTTTAAGAGAAAAATTCTGTTTGGTGTTCGAATATATTTTGACAACAGGAAGGCAACACTTCATTTATATTATTTTGTTACATGGAGGGCTTTCTTTTCTTTTTTTGTCTTTTTTTTTGTTTAAAATTGTAAATCAAGTTTTGCAGAAAAAAAATCTGAGATTTTATTTTTAGGCCATATCGCCTATTCCTAATTTGCACTAAAGTTACTGTACCTCTAGTGCAATTCTTTATGTAGTTAATTTTGAATTGCTTCATTTAAATTGATCAAACCTCTAGTCTAGAGTTTGTTGGGTTTTTGAGGTTGTTCATGATTTCTTAGATTGAACTCCCTGAGACTCCTGGCTGCCAAGCACTGTTACTTGTCTCATAAATAGGTTCATGTTGTTATGTTGATGTGGGTGTTTAGCCTGTTGGCTATGGTGATTTTTACCCAGCACACTAAGTACATCTAAGCACAGAAGCAGTATAGCACACATTTTGTACTTAAGGCTGCTATCTTATGGGCTAGTGTATTAGATTTGTGGATGGCTGTTCATGTGTCCTCTGAATACATTTTTAAAAATTGTATCTCTTGTTGAGTTTTTCTTATACAATACATATTCTGACAATTTTGAATGTAACACCTGACAAAGACCCTAATTTACAAAAAAAAAAAGGAAAACTAACACTGAAACTAATAAAAACTAAACTAAAACTAAGTATGTTCAAAAAAAAAACAACTAATAAAAACGAGCAAATCTGCTTAAAAAAAACTAACTGAAACTAACTGAATTTGAAAACAAAAAGTAAAAATGAAATAAAAACTAAAACAACTGAAAAATCCAAAACGGTCGGTAGGTAAGATTATTGTCTTTTATTTGCTTTTTCTTTTCGATAGGGAAGTCAGGGCTAATGTAGAGTGTGTTTTGTTTGTTATTTTGGCCTATGTCCCCCTCTTTACTAAAAAAAAATAAATAAAGAAACTGTTCATTTTTGATACTTGGCTTGTCTGATTGCTGGCCTTCTTTGAAGTGGAAAGACTGGTGGAGCAAACTCATGTTATGCCAAAGGTTCCCGTAGACCGGGGCATAACATCATTAAAACAAGAAGAGACATGAGAGATTTTTTTTAGATACTTGAGACTTGATTTGAACTTGTGACTAAAGACTTCAGACTTGACCAAGTCTCACCCCACAAAGACTTGAGACTTGACTTGGACTTGCAAAAAAAAGGTCAATCAAGGTGTGTCCTCTAATTAGCATCACAGGTGTCTACAAACTTGTAATCAGTCAGTTGGCCTATTTATAAGGTTACAGTAGTCACTGTGCTGTTTGGTAACATGGTGTGTACCACACTAAACATGGACCAGAGGAAGCGAAGGAGAGAGTTGTCTCAGGAGATTAGAAAGAAAATTATAGACAAGCATGTTAAAGGTTAAGGCTGTAAGACCATCTCCAAGCAGCTTGATGTTCCTGTGACTAGAGTTGCACATATTATTCAGAAATTTAAGATCCATGGGACTGTAGCCAACCTCCCTGGACGTGGCTGCAGGAGGAAAACTGATGACAAATCAAAGAGATGGATAAAACGAATGGTAAAAAAAAAGAGCCCAGAACAACCTCTAAAGACATTAAAGGTGAACTCCAAGGTCAAGGTACATCAGTGTCAGATCGCACCAACCGTCGTTGTTCGAGCCAAAGTGGACTTCATGGGAGACGACCAAGGAGGACAACATTGTTGGAAACAAATCATAAAAAAGCCAGACTGGAAATTGCCAAACTGCATGTTGACAAGTCACAAAGCTTCTGGGAGAATGTCCTATGGACAGACGAGACAAAACTGGAACTTTTTGGCAAGGCACATCAGCTCTATGTTCACAGATGCAAAAATGAAGCATATCAAGAAAAGAACACTGTCCCTACTGTGGAACATGGAGGAGGCTCTGTTATGTTCTGGGGCTGCTTCGCTGCATCTGGCACAGGGTGTCTTGTGCAGGGTGCAATGAAATCTCAAGACTATCAAGGTATTCTAGAGAGAAATGTGCTGCCCAGTGTCAGAAAGCTTGGTCTCAGTTGCAGGTCATGGGTCTTGCAACAGGATAATGACCCAAAACACACTGCTAAAAACACCCAAGAATGGCTAAGAGGAAAACACTGGACTATTCTGAAGTGGCCTTCTGTGAGCCATGATCCAAATCCTATTGAACATCTGTGGAAGGAGCTGAAATGTGCCGTCTGGAAAAGGCACCCTTCAAACCTGAGACAACTGGAGCAGTCTGCTCATGAGGATTGGGCCAAAATACCTGCAGTCTCATTGACAGTTACAGAAATCGTTTGACTGCAGTGATTGCCTCAAAAAGTTGTGCAACAAAATATTAAGTTAGGGGTACCTGTTTCATAAGTTTATTTTTAAATAATTCTGTTGAACTACGGTTTAAAAGCAATGTCTGATTTTGATTGGTTAATTTTCATAGAATTTTTATTTATTATTACTTTTGTCAGATTCAAGTTATTTCTGTGGCCATTGTGGGTTTTTCTTTCATTAACCGAGGGTTACCAACAATTTTGTCCACGTGTGTAAGTCTACCTTTTCTCCAGTAAGTCACTGCCTTATTCTCCAAGACGACCCTCCTCCGACTCTACCCCTTTCCACCAACAAGAACCAGGTACTTGTTCCATGCGGGTGCTAGTTCCAGTGCTTAGTTGGTTCAAATCTGGCACCTCCAAAGAACTTAACTCTTTTTTTTTTTTTTTTTTTTAAATCTGTGTGACCAACTTTCTCATTTGTTCGCACTTCCCACCTTGTCACAGGCAAAACACATGACTGGCTGAACATGTTCTTATCAATAGACTCTACAATTTATGATGTTCCCTGAACGCCCCACATAGCAGGCTGCGGTAGCTGCTGTTGGTGGCTGCGGTGCTCAGACAGGTGTGCGACCAAACGTGACTTAGAAGAGAAGAGAAGAGAAGAGAAGAGAAGAGAAGAGAAGAGAAGAGAAGAGATGAGATGAGATGGTAGGGTACCTTAGGGAAATTGTGTTTATAGTTACATCCCGGCCAAGAAACATAAAAAGACAATGACCAATAACGGGGAGACAAGAGGGAGAACTGTCGGGTCAGCCAGCATGAGCACTGCCCCTTATCATTAGATAGGAAATGGAAAACAAGAGGGAAAACGAGGGAAAAAAGGGAATTCCCAAACTACG
The DNA here is from genome assembly GCF_000690725.1 of Stegastes partitus. Classification (NCBI taxonomy): domain Eukaryota; kingdom Metazoa; phylum Chordata; class Actinopteri; family Pomacentridae; genus Stegastes; species Stegastes partitus. The sequence goes on from NW_007578879.1 coordinate 114,700, forward strand.
TTCCTCTAGGGAGGGCACAGTGTGGGATTAGGAAAAAAAACACCTCAGCACAAAAGAAACATAATAAAAACATCACAACAAAAACTCAAGACTTGCACATGTCGGAGGGGGAAGGGTGCTGGGGAGGGGAGGTGTCACAGCTCAGACACTGGGGGGAGCGCGCAGCCACGCGAGCGCATCGCATCAGCTCGCAGCAGACTGCTCTGTAACGAGGGAGGGAGAGGATTTGGGGAGCCAACCAAGGTGTTGAGTCCAGTGGGTGTGTGTGTTGTGTGTCTTCGTGTTTTTGTATGTGTAAGTCCATGGACTTCGCCCAGACTCAACATTGTCTCTGCCGTCTGATGCTGGTGACGAGACAAGGCCGTTGCCGTGGAGACGACCTCGAAGAATTCTGATCCAGAGACAAAGTTCACAGGACAAGGAGGGGGGTGGGGAGGGGCCGAGCATCTGTCTGCATAACATCCAGGAGAAGTGGAGAGATATCAGCCTACCAAGGCCGAAGTGGGGGAGCCGAATGAAGATAACGAAGATTGCTGTGGGTCAGGCCGACTTTGCAATTTAACGTCAGTCTGAAAGTCCCACTGGTTCTCTCTGTGATCCAAAAAGCCGAATTTGATGGACTATTACATCCGGATTGGTCTGTCAAACTGCTCCAAGTTGGTACCCATCTTGTGAATAAGTTCTGGAATCCCATCCAGTTTGCGATTAAGTGTTGGCAGCCCGAACCGCTCTCTCAATGATGGGCAGCTTCTCAATTGCTGAAAGTGCTGCCATCGCCTTCCGAACTTTGCGATAAAACAGAAACCCGCGAACTCCAAACAGCAGGAAGCCTGTTATCATAATCCCAATTATGTAGACATCTTCAATATGCTTGAAAAAGAGTAAACTAGGGTGTTCTTATGTCAGATTTGTCCAAGAGTCATTTTTTTCTCATGCAGTCTTTTCTATCAGTGGAATAAACAGGGTCCCTTTCAAGACCACGCTCTTGCGAGCAATTCATGTTGTATTAACTCCCAGAAAGTAGATACTGAGCAAGATAGTAATCTGTTGTTTACCTTAATGCTCGCAAGTAATTAACGTTGTATTAACCCCCCAAAGAGTAGAAACTGAGCAAGATCGTTATGTGTAGTTTACCGTAGTAGTCGCAAGTACCCGACCCAGCGCAGGACTCTGCTGTGAAGGTGGAGACATGTGGCGGTGGTGTATTTGCGACCAAAAAAAAAAAGAAATTTGAAGGAGCGGCGGCTAGGATTTAGGAATGGTGGCCTGCCACTCCTAAATGAATGTAGAAGAAACACTGCAGGGTCAGATCGCTGCTGAACATTTGGCTTTAGCTCTGTTCATATATCACGTTACTAACTTTTAAAAACATTTAAGCCAAAAATGTAACCATGAATATTATTAATGTGTGTTCACTTCATCCAGAAAATGCCTGGATATTTTTTGGCTTTTCTATTTGAATGGATATGGAGTTTATACGCAGTTGAAGCACACAGTACCTGCTCAGCACTGGTGTTTATAGAATGTTAACGTTCGTCAGCGTGGGCGCACATATCTTTATAGTGATCTCTATAGTTATTAGTGTGGATGGGCCATAACAGTAAAATTGATTAATGCCTGACTGTCTAAAGAAAAGAACGACAAAAATTTGTGTAAGGCGCCTCTAAATAAAATGTATTCTTCTTATTATTATTCTTCTTCTTCTTCTTCTTCTTATTATTAATAATAATAATAATTATTATTATTGTTATTATTATTAATAATAATACTATTAATAATAATAATAATAATAATAATAATAATAAAACATCACAGCATATGCACTGTCTAACAGGGGAAAAAAACCTGGCCCAGCCACGAAAGATAAGTCCAATTGAAATGTATCAGTTTGAAATTTGTAGCTGGTGACACAAAAAATTTGGGCAATTCGTGTCCCTGGACACGAATCAATAGATTAAGTTTCATGACTATTTCATGAACTGTCGTGAGACTGGGTTGGGCTTACAATTAATTAATTTTTTTGGTAACTCTCTTGCTCAGCATAATTCTGTCTTTAGTTTGAGAGACTGACGTTTCAACAATTATAAGTTCATTCTTTAATTCTTTTCTAATATAGTTGATTTCTCACACCGGATTTCTTCTTAAGCAAAGCATAGTAATTATGTAATTCTTCCTCACGAATAAGCTTTGATCCCACTGGATGGTGAGGTACAACATTCTCTTGTCTTAGGCCACGTTGATACATAGCCGGCACTGCCCTGATGATGCATTGTTGTCAGTTGTACTTTTAATTGTTTTGGGTCCTCTAACAACATTCCTACGCTGCTAAACTTGTTAACTTTCTCTATATTGTTAAGGTATAGTAAACACATTAGACATTAACTTACATGTCTGGAGAAATAATAGAAGCTGCCCATCATAATGAAGATCATAATTGTCATTGTGAACTTGGAGGGCACCAGATATGACCTGCAAATTAGAAAACTGACAAATTAGCAACTTATGCTGCAAATGTAGTGTTTGAAAAACTACAATACTTCATTCACTGTATGTTAAAGGATAATTCCAGCCATAATTTCAGCCTTGATATTTCTCATTAATATAGCTACTGTGGCTATGCGCCTATGAGTCATGCTAACCCTGTGCTCGCCACCAGTGGGCATGAATGAACATTCTGGTGATAGGTCAGCTGGCAAATTGGCCCAGACAGAGATCCAAAATGCAGTTATTCCAGGTGGGTAATTTCCATGTTTACTTTCAGTCAGACTGTAAACAAACCTTAAAAATGATTTATGTAAAATTTAAGAAATAGACCGGGTTGAAATAAACCAGAATTTTCCTTTAAAATGTCAAACACATGATTACATGAAGACTTCAGCACACACACTAATGTCACAAAGAGTTTGGTGTGCAGAGTGCTACTAGATGTGTAATGACTTCTGCTTTACACAGACGGTATTGGCTTCATTTCTGACTCACCTGTAGTCCTGGAAGCGGGCCATGTCGTAGTGGTCAAAGATGTCCTTCCAGCTGTAGATGTTAACGATACCAGTGGCCACTGTGATGAGCAGCATCAGTGTGAGCTTCACCATGTGACTGACCTGAACCAGCATATTGGTGGCCATCAGTGCCAGCACAGCAATGTAGCTGTAATATTTGGGGTTGTTCAGGCAACCCTCAAGACCGGCCCACGTGGAAGAGGAAGAGAATGGAGGAACTGTGGTGCTGCTGGAATCTGGGACTTGAGGCAGACAACTCAGCTAGGCAGGAGAGAAACATGAAGTAATGAGCTCATTGGCTTCTAAAATTGTACTCTTACTGTGCTCAGCTGTCTGTCATCAGCAACATCTAGAATTCCTATGCGCTTCTGTCCACTTTCCTGGCTGTAGTTTTCTATGACATACAAGCAGCCTCTGTGCTCAATACTGCTCATTGAAAACTAGGTGCATTTAGTGTAAGTTTTATATTCCACACAAATTTACACATAGAATAAATATAAATTCTTGGTTTAGTCTGTTGCAAACATAAGAGAGTGCAGTGACCAGCTCACCATATCCATGATGTCAGCCATAGTGAGAATGAATATGGCTGCCATGGCCCAGGTGTTACGAGCCCAACGAGTGTGGTCAATCCAGGTGGAGAAAGACACCAGCTTCTTGGGAAAAACCTGACAGAAAAACCAGTGATAGATGCACTCTCAATGTGACAAAAATTGTACCAATAAGCTTTAAAGAGACAGGTTGTGATGTGTGTTTAATTTGTGTTCGATTGTCAATTCATTGTTTTATTGTTCATACATAATTAAAAACTGAGGTAAAAATGGAATAAGTTAAAAAGGGTACAAATGGTAACAGATCACTTTAAAGTTCAGTTTTAGTTAAAAAGTTAGGTACTCTTTATTAGAGTTTTATTTTGACAAGTCAGGTCATGTGACTAACCTTTGGTAAGGTCAAGAGAGCATTGTGGGTCAGAATCAACATGGGATGTAACAGAGACACATAACGCAAGTTATCACCATTCTGCATGTGGTCTAAGAGGCGCATACGGTAACTATCTTTATTTTGGTTTATATTTCATGTATAATGTGGTATGATTTTGCGCGGACAATATTATACAGGTTTCTGTGGTGTGTTTTTTGGTGCATTTGTATGCTAACTCACCGAGCCTGTTCACTGACTGTGCTAACAGAGAGACTGAAAGATCCACAAATGTCTGTTTTTAATGTGCATTTGTTTATTGTGTCTAGTTTTCGTGGTGTTTACCGAAGGGACAGACAGAGAAGAATTAAGAATATACCTCTGTTAACATCGGTACGAAGCGTGGCCTTTTTCATTAGACCTGTGCAGCTACACACTTGCTTATGCTTATTTTACTTTACAGCAGCCATTCTGACTTGTTAAGGCAAGAAAAGCCGAAGTGGAATTAATATCAGCATAAAGGATGGCAACATTCCAGGTGGGTGTCCCAGTCGTCTTGCACGGTACCATAGCTTTGAAACTAGGGCATCTTAAAAGAATGGAGCCATAGATAATGCTATTATTTTTATCAGTACTTTACCTGTGAGTCAACATTTCTGCAGTGAAGAGACCTGTAGCTGGTAAAAGTATAGTGTGAAGATGAACACATTAAGGCATGTGCCTCTATGCCTCTGTTACTGTTACTGCAGGTTCATGACACTGTGTGTTTGATGGAATATCAATAAGTACTGAAAAGCCCAAAGCGGGATGTACAGTGACCCTGCATTTTTTCAGTCCATGTCAATGATTTGCTGACTGTGTGTGTTGCTGTCTGACCTGAGCTAACTTTATCCTTAATTCAGCAGCAGTCAATACTGGACTGCCTGCTGGATATCAATATGTTTGAATTTCCGTGACGAGTTAAATCAAAAGTACTGGTCAATACCAGACAAACTCATATACACACAAACAGGAACGGATGCTTGCATGCACTTACACTTTCACCCGCACTCTCTCACACAAACACACTCTCTCACCACACACAAGCACACACGCAGACAGACAGACAGACAGACAAACAGACAGACAGAGTCAATGGCACTGCATGTGTTCAATGTCAGAACAACTAACTGAGCAACTTTTAGCATGAGTGAGTGTTATGAGCAGCTTGAGATTAGCCCAGCTACAGTTGCTTTTTTGCAGAGTATTTCCAGTAAAAATTGGTTCATGTGTTAGATTCTGTACATTTACAAACTTGGCAACCCGTCTCTGCTGATGAGACTCAAATAAAGCTGCACACAGTAGACTTAAGAATTTCTTTGTAATAGGACAATGGTATGAAGTTGTTAGCTGTACCTTGACATGTTTCGGCGTTCCATCTGTCGCCTTCTTCAGAAGTGTCATCTGACGTGTATGAAAAACAGCTGATAAAGACACGTCACACACATCAGATGACACTTCTGAAGAAGGCGACAGATGGAACGCCGAAACATGTCAAGGTACAGCTCACAACTTCATACCATTGTCCTATTACAAAGAAATTCTTAAGTCTACTTGAACTTTGAGGACAAAATGAACATCTTTGCTACAAAGCTGCACACAGTCACTGGATTGACTGTTATTCATCTTTACATGCTCTACCTGTGGGGCTTTACATGGTTTCAGTAAGTCTCCCCTAAAACCATGATTTGTCATTTGTCAATACTTAACACACAGACATGACACTAACAAAGATCTTCTCTCGAGCTTGACAGAAAGGGACTACATACATGTAGTCCCTTTCTGTCAAGCTCAGGGGAAGATCTTAAGTGTCTAGAAAGAAACAGATGGTTTAGGAAATACCATCTGTTTCTTTCTAGACAGTTAATACAAACACAACTCAAGGCACAATTGAGTTACTCTGTCTATACAATACAAGCCTCGGTCACAACCGGCTGTACAGGCTCCTACGGCCTGTCTGCGTCCAAAATACGTGCAAAATGGTACGTGCATGTCGAGGTCGCAGACAGCCCGTAAGCAAGTAGGGAGGAGCTTTGACATGTCAAACACATTCTACGAATTCTCTGCGAACAGCAACGCAGCAAGTGTAACTTGCTTCCCCCGCCAGGAGTTTGCAAGTGAGACATGCAAATTTGTAAGGCACCGTGGGAAGAATATCCATGCTCTAAGTCGCACGTCTCACGCAATGAGGGAGCCAGTGCCCCTTGTGCATGGTGTACACAGTGACAACTCATGAACAAAATCTAACGCTCGGTGGACGTGCATCACCCCACGCCACCAGTAAAAAAGGCGTGCTCACAGCGCACGCTCACCTTTCGGCAGTGATCGTAGACCGCATAATTGCTTCAAACAAATAATGGATATATCATAATCTAATCAGATGTACAGTTCACGACCCTGGACAGCACAGCGCTACCTGGCACGACTGCATGTTTCAGTGCAAGGGCTGTTTCTGCTGCCACTGCCTCAAACGCTGCATCTGATCACACTCATTATTCATCATCAATGGCTCAGCGGCCAAACATTTTCACACACACAGAAAAAGAAAAAAGCAGCGTTTTCTTACATTCAGACGTGACAACTCAGTTAGCAAATCACTGATCCCAATGCATAATACACACTAAACTGTACTCATCCATTAAAAGTTCGTCCTGCAGGCCTTCTGCTCAGCAAAGTCGCCGACAACATCTCTCAAATCGAAATTCCTGGCTCTGTTGTTCTCTATTGAGAGCATTGCCAACCCACTGAGTCTTTCCTGTCCCATAGTGCCCAAATATGTTTTCATGAGTTTGAGCTTAGAAAAAGAGCGCTCCTCAGTCGCAACAGTGATGAGTATGGTAAGATACAAAGAAATGCTGTGCAAATATTGCTGAAGGAGGCTGCCACTGTATTGGCATCACATTGGCCCAAGAGTGGGCCCCTACGGCACAAGGGCCCCGGTGCATTGCACCGCCTGCACCGGCGGTAGCTACGCCATTGGCGCGCACACACACACACACACACACACACAGCGCGACTGTTGGTTTTATCGCTGATGTCCAGATCTCACACTTTATTGGGACATAATATTGTTTTTAAAAAGTAATCATTAGCGAATATGTGTAAAAGAATATACGGTGTTACAGGTAGTACGTGTCTCCGTTGGAGAAGCGGGTCGGTCACTGGAGATGCTGCTGGCCGGTATCAGCTGGAAGTCAGTACCGGGGTTGACAGTGACACTGCAGGCGAGCTGTCACCGCCAAGTTGTCAGGATCTGTGTGTGTGTGCTACACAGAACATGAAATCATATTTATTTTCATCCTCATTTGTTATAAAGTCTTAACTTTTGTCCTGAAATCAGTTTGTATCATCCCGGATTTATTTTTTATCGCCCCGTGATGACGGAACGTCCTGAAGCTCAAACCCTGTCAGTATGTTAACAGAATTTACAAGACAGCATCATCACGAAGTGTCTCTGTTTTGTTTTTGTTTTGTTTTTTGACAATCACGGCAAACTTATGTACGCCGTCAGTTGGTCATCACCAGGGCGTGAGGCAAGTGTGACTGACTTTCTTTGTGCGTTCCACTCTCTTCCTAAGTGGTGAGTGTGTGCCATGTACGCAAGTGGCAAGACAAACTTTAGAAGTGAGTACAATTTCCACAGCAATTGCAGGTTGCAATTAGAGTCCCTGCTTGAAGGGACATGTCACGTCGCCCCGACAACCGGCAAGGCAGACTTGCTCCTCTCTTACGCATTTCTGACAGAGCCCTTGCAACCTTTTCTCTACCTCTATGCCCTCCATGGTCTCCATGGGACCCAAAATTCGCAGAGGACGTACGATCCCAAAAGTTGTGCGTCCGGTTGTGACCGAGGCTTAAGCAAAAGTGAATAAATGGTCAAAAAATTGCTACCAGTTCTCTGTGTTTTGTCTGTGTAGATTCTGGGTCCACCAGGTCATGGTAATCTTAGGATCTTCTCTTTTAGGTTCTTGAAGACATTTCAACTCTCATCCAAGACACTTCTTACATTTCAACTCTCATCCAAAACACTTTTTAATTTTCAACTGGCGAGGAGTTTCCAAATTTTATAGTCACCTCCTCCTCTGTTTAGAGATGGCTGTTTCAATTTGACATAGTTGGTTTCCTTCACTCTTCTTTCAAAACATCCGTCCTCTCTGTCCAAAATGTGTACATCGTTGTCCTCTTCACTGCATCAGACTGCATATACAATGTTGCTCCGCTTGTATGCTGGTGTTTGATCCTTGGGGTGAACCAGTTTTTACCAGTTTTTGTGTCAGAGTGTTACTGGGCCTGAAATGTACTGATATGTTATGTTTGGAGAAAATCCTTGGGATAGTTTGGGATGACAGTGTTGTTATTCTGTTCTTCCTTTCTTCTCTGTGTGCCGAGTTTTCCACATATTTTCCTTGATTTAATGAAGGCCCAGTTGGTACAGCCACAGTTCCACAGTGCTTTCTTAATACTGATAGGGACTGCATCCTTACCAATGCAGAGGGAAAGGACAAGGAACACACTCACATTCGGGAAAACATTGACAGTTTCAAACCTTGAGGCATGTGAGTCCTGGGTCATTAATGAGCCATTAGTCATTGTGAGCTGAAGTGACTACAAAATTCTGAAACTCCCCATCAGTCAGTTAGAATTTGTCATTTCTCGTACCAAGTGTTAGGTTTTATTTAGGTTTTTGTCTTGTATTTGTGTTGTCTCGTGGCTTTTATTTTGAAACCTCTTTGCCCTCGTGTTTCAGGACGCTTGCCCTCTCCCCGGTGTTTCCTGTGTCTGATTGTCTACCCAGCCCTGATTGTCTCCACCTGTTCCTCATTACCTTGTGTGTGTATATATAGTCTGCGTCTCCCTTTGTCCTGTGCCAGTTCGTCTTGTCAGTTAGTCAAGCTTCACGTCCTAGCCCTCATTCATGTCCAGGATTTCACCATTCATGTCCCTTGTGGAAACGACCTTCAGGTTTTGTATTTTGTTTGCTACTTTGTGTTCAGCCTTTTTCCTAAATGAAATGTTTGAGTTGTTACTTTGTCTAGAAAGATTGTTAAGTTTTCCTCATTGAGTGATTTTTAGTTTGTATTTCCTCAATTGAGTGATTTTTGGTTCTTTATTCTCCTCGTTAGAGTGACGCTTTGAGTTTAGGTTTTTTTATTTGTTGAATGACATTTCTGTTGATACTTTTTGTAAATAAATCAGTTTGAGAACATTTTTGAGTTTTTTGGAGTCGTGCATTTGGGTTCGCCTTTTTGTGGTCTTGTCAGAATTGAAGAATCTTCTTGGATGAGAGGTGAAATATCTTTGAGAACCTAAAAGAGAAGTCTAGTTTGTTTGTGTTTTGTGTCACTAAGTCTGAAGAAGCGTGTAAATAAAATTTACTGTGCAAATAAAATATATAGAAGTAAAATATTTTGTAACTCACTCTAGGAAAGATGGCAGCCAGAGAACAGATTGTCAGGACAAGCAGCAGGACCTCCCCCACTGCAAAGGTGATGTAATTTGCAATCAGCCTGTTCCATAACAAATCAACACACAGACAAACTTTGAGAGACATGTAACACTGACAGCAGTGAGTCTAATACAAAACCACAGAGAGTAATATTCAACTAAGCTGTACAAAACACATGGACAAAAGTGTTTGAGGCCCTCAAGAGTTAAGGATCACTCACAGTCCAGAGTAAATAACTACTACATAGGTTGATTTTGACAATTTATACTTTGTGTCCTAAGAATGTGAACTGTTTTCCTTTTTTTTTTTTTTTTTTTTTTTTTTTTAGAGAAATAAGCAAAATAAAGCGTAGGGTCTGAACATCCCAACAGCAAAACGTTCCTTTTTTTTTTTTTTTTTTTTCTTTTGCTCTTTGGGTTGGTGACATAAACCAAATGTTCCCACATTGTCGATACATAAGTGTGAGGAGATTGCTCCTGGCTTGTTGACTGACCAGGGATCTATGAGTGCCTCCATCACTGCAGTGAAGAGCAGAACCACACAGGAGCAGCAGAAGGCAGCTCCGCTCTGTTTTTCCTTCTCCACAGAGTAACGAGTTTCCAGGTCTGGATCCACAAATCTCAGGGAGAGCCTGTTGGTGTGCTTCCCCTTTAGACTGTTGAGAAACAAGAACCTCAACAGTTATGTATACAGTATAAAATATTGGTATTGGTACAAATTTACAGTTTACCTGGTATTTCCAGCAACATGACACATATTGCAGTTCCAATTTGGTGTTTTGAAAAAAACATGCCAAGTCTACTTGCCCCCAAAAATTATTTTTGCTTTGTGGCATGTGTTGTGCAGTTTACTAATCAGAGTTCATGTAGTGGGGGCTGTGGCTCAGGTAGTGGAACAGTGGTACAACTCCTGCCTCTCCACATCAAGTGTCCTTGAGCAAGGCACTGCTTTCAGTGAGTAGGACAGAACTGTTCATAAACTGTTGTTGTCAATTGACAAACAAAATTTTTCAAGTGCTTTCCTTGTCAAGGAAAAAAATCTTATGCAAGTACAGTTCATATATCATTCACTGTCTTGATGTTTGAGAACGTTTGCTTCTTTATGAATAAAAAATAGGCTTTGTAGGAAAAACTCTTTGGCTTGTACAAATGTATAGTATGGTGGACAACTTTCATTTAGAAAATGATTAGCTTTCTATATGATTAGTGTATACCGATGTGTCATAACTGACAATGAGGTGAATGAATAATTCTTCCTCAATGTGTCAGTTCCAGATTCTCTGACAGCCACAAACACAAGCTAACAATGAGAAAACCTACATCACTGAAGTGTGCATCTACAAAGCAGTGTTTTATGCTCAAAGAATGTATTCACATACACTTGAACTGTCTCTCTCTCCAGCAGAGCCTCATTTAGCAGTTTGTTAAGCTCCTGTTCATTTTCCTGAGCGTCGATCACCCTTTCAGCTAGGTCTCGCAGCCGTAGTCTTCTCCGAGGGTTAGGGAAAGATGGATTCACCACCTGAAGTCCGACAAAGAAAAGAGATTAGAACATCCACACGTTCTTTTTGTATATCTGACACAATATCAATGCCATGTCAACAATTACGTAAGTCAGCTTGTCTGTTCAGGGAACTCTTTAATTCACTGCAAAAAAAACCTCTGAGCATTTCCAGCTGACAAACACCTTCTTCTTGATAAAGCTTACATAGACAACATGAAAGACTGTAACATGACTGACTTCAGTTTTATTCTGCAAGATGTGCACTGATACAAATCAGTGGCTCTTTTTAGATATACACTAAATCCTTCTGGCCAAAGGTGAGTGAACTCTGTATACTTGCTGATATATAACTATATCAGCAAGTTAAATCTAATGTTTGAGTGCTATTAGAAATATTAAAATCTAATTTAATGATTGCAAAAACAGTATGGTGATACAGTGACTACTACTGTCAGCTCATGGCTCAAAGGTCCTGGGACTCATATCTCAGCCTGGGGTCTTTCTGAATGGAGTTTGCATGTTCTCATTCTGGGCAGATGTTCCTCCTACGGTCCAATGCTTAGGTGAAGTGGTGATTTTAAATTGTCCTTAGGTGTGTGTGAATGTACTTGGTTGTCTATCTCTATGTGTAGCCCTGTGATAGACAGGTGACCTGTCCAGGGTGTCCCCTGCCTTCATCCTAAGTCAGCTGGGATAGGCTCCAGCCCCCCTGCGACCCTACAGAGGATAAAGCGTGTAAAGAAAATGGATGGACAGATAAATGACTATTTACTCAACATATTTATGCGACCCAGAGAATTAACTCTTTTAATGGTGGAATCTCTATGTGTTTTCTTCTTGTGCCACACTCAGGACAATTGTCAATATTATGTAATTATATTTGTTCCATACATTTCATTGCAAATATGTCCAACGGATATAAACCTTGTAGGTTTTATGTCTTTATGAGCTTTACTTTAGCACTCCTCATGACAAAACAGTCTGCAACTGGTCAACAGTGCAAATTCATATTTTGGTCATACCTTTCACCCTATTAAATAGTGGCCGTAGGAACAACGCACCATTATATACAATCAGTATTGGCACAGACCACAAGGCTTGAATTTTAAGTTGTAAAAGACATTTACTTGTGCAAGTCAACATCTAATTTAGGTCAGGAGTTCACTTCTTGGTTACCCTTGTGTCCAGTTCTTCTGGTTCCTCCGGTGTGGTGCAGGCTGTGTTAACACTGCCGTTACACTCTGTGGTGTTGATTAATAGTGGGGAGTTTCCATTGGATGAGGTTACAGACAGCTTCTAATGTGAAACAATCAAACAGTAAGTGCAGACTGATTACTATGAGAGGCTGACAGAATTTTCTTTGACAGTTATTTTAAAATTTCAATTGATATTCAAATCCAATTTGTATCAATCCAAGAAGTATACACATCTATAATTTTATCATCTTGACTGTCCATATTACAATTTTACTATGCTAATCTGTACACATATCATTTATTGCATGTCTGTGATCCTCAGGTGTTGTATGCTGTAGATATTATAAAGACTTAAATTTGTGATACTGGGCAATAGAAATAAAATGACACAACTTCAAGAAGCAAAGTCAAATGCGAATATATGTAATTTTTCATCACACGTCCTGTACATCATCTGGGAGAATAGGTAAGATTTTCACTATCAAAATGCTTGCAGTGTGGGTTTGTGCAGGTTTTACTCACCACACCATTTATGCCACTCTTTCCCAAAGGTCCTTTAGGAACAACTACCAGGTAAGTCTCAATGCCTCTCTCCCTCAGATAGTCACAGCGGTCACCTCCATTACCTGGCTCCACATCAAACTCCCCATGAAGACATTCCATGGTGTTCTGTGAGATGTGAACACGACTGGTCCACACATAACATGGGTCAAAGACAGGCTGTTATTCTACCAGTTTCTATGTGAGTGTTTCTGTACACATCACAGAGCTGTGAACAGTCAATATATAGTTATATAGGTGAGTCATTAGATGTCTTGGTGGCCTTCCTCACTAATGTATTCCTTGCACGGTCACTCAGTTTTTGGTGGCAGCTGCTCTAGGCAGATTTATGATGTTCCATATTAATTCCATTTCTTATGATTGATTTACCTGTGCTTGAAGGGATATTATGTATCTATATATATTATATATGAAATTTTCAATAACCATTTCATGGAGCTGCTTGGAGTGTTCTTTTCTTTTTCCCAGTGTAGTTATAGCCAGGAGTATTGATTCACCAGTGACCTGACCTTCCAGATAAAGGTGTCTTTGTACTACAATCACTTGACATACATTCACTGCAGTCAGATGATCTCCATTTCGCTGTGTGACTTTTAGCATTTTAGATTTTCAATTAACTGACACTAATTGGTAGAGATAGTTTTTGCAATTCTTGTCAAAAAACCAAACTTTATTAGTGTAAGTTCATCCAGTGGCGCACTAGTTAATGAACAAAAAAAACACACACTTAGAAAAAGGTTCAGTGGAATTGATAGCATCCAGAACTCCAAAAAGTTTCTTCTAATGAAAAAAAAAACTGAATAACAATATGACTTCAGACACTTCCACTCAGTTGCAACGCCATGTTTCCCACTATCACAATGCTACTTGGAAATCTAAAGCACAGCCATATTTGTAACAGGTGAAACATGGCTGTAAATTGATTTACTTGAGCAAGCCCATGGCAAGATGATCGAATTTAACTCAATGGAAGAATGCAACTTTAGAAAATCTGACCTTTGAAAGGAGTTTTATGCTGTGATCACACCAGACCCGAGTAAAATCATTCGCACGAATGATTTACATGTAAAGTCAATGTGAAGACGCTATTAGATGCAAGTAAACGCTCCGCGGCGCAACTCGCACGAGTAGTGCGGCGCGATTGACGCAAATTGAGCAAGTTTGACGCGGGTGTGACGCGATTTTAGACACGCATCTGAAGAGCAAGTTGAAAAATCTGGGGCCTCATTTATCATCAGTGCGTAGAAAAGGTTCCAAATTCTGTCATTGGAATGAAATTTAGAGTGTGCGTAAGTACAAAAAAATCTGTATTTATCAAACGTGTGTAAGGGGGTCGTACATACATCAGTGTTGATAAATCCCACTTGTTCTTAACCTCCGTGCTCGTGCACGTTGCCTTCAGGAACACCTCCAAATTACCATATAGGGCAACAACACGCCTCTTTATAAAGCAAGTGAAGATTTACTTTTTCCTCCTCACCTGTCGTCATCATCGTGGCAAAAAGGACGAGAAAGAGGAACTTTTATGAAACTGAGATCGAGGTACTCATCAGCGAGGTTGAAGCAAACCAGAAAATATTGCTTGGTGCGTGAAATGTTGGGATAGCCAGCGAAAGAAAAAATATTGCAGACAAGATACCCACCACAGTTATTTCTGTTGGGTCAGAGGACAGATCGCCGGCAAAAAATTTAAAAGTGGTTTGATGTTAAGCGAAGTGCCAAAAAACGCATCACAGTCCATAAAAGAGAAATGGCTGCAACTGGAGACGAATTAATACTGAACATTCACCCAGTGGATAACCCTGATCACTACAGCTGACATGTTTTAATAACCAAACAAAGTCCAGCTAAAACGTTTCCACACTCTGTGACACTCACCATTAAGCCAGCCGTCTTCAGCAGCTCCTGCTTGGAGACGCACCCACAGAGCTGTTCTGCTCAATGAATGAGTCGTGCGTTCCTCCAAACCGCCGGGCAACAATGTTGGATAGCGACAAATGCGCATCGCAAATTATCAGTATGTTGATTGAATAAAACCCTTTTCTATTTACAAAATTAAGCTCGTTTAGTGATGCTGCTTTGATTGTGATGTGGGTGCAGTCTATGGCTCCACATATGTTTGGGAATCCAGCGACGGCGTTAAGTCCCCGTTTGATTTGGGCTCATCGGTGATGGATGTAAGGGAACTGGATGTAGGCTGGGGCCAGGGGAGTTATGGCATCCAACACTGCCGTCTTGATCCTGCTCAACGATGGCTGGAAATGCCGCATATGTCTCCAACCTCACGCTGGAATGTGCCGGTGGTCAAAATCCCAGAATACTTTCTATTTGTAGTTTCACTGTTCTACCGCTAGATTATGTGCGTAGGCATGGTCAGAGTTGTGCGTATATTTATGCACAGTCCTAAGTATAAGTACAAGTTGATAAATTCCATACTTTGCCTAGGAATGTTCCTACGCACGCTCTACGCACATATCTATGCGTACACACTGATGATAATTGAGCCCCCTGAACTTTTGCGATCTGACGCGCCGCGATGGCCAATCAGCGTTGAGATTCTCTGGTGACATTACGAACATGATTCATTCATTTTTTGCAACTACACTGTGATTACCGATTGATTTACTCACCCCAGGAGATAAGCAGTTGCATTACTGGCCAAGGCAGATCTCAGTCCTCAGCAGTCTCTCCTCCAGTTCACACACAAGAATGACACCCTTCAATTTGGCAAGCTGGCGAGCTGAGTTGCTAGCTATCGCAATGCTAGCGGGATAAATATCCGCTGGCTCCTCGTCGCTGTGGTCAACGTACTCCTGCTGGCGGCCACTTGTCCCTGTTGTTGTATCCATCCATCCATTTTCTATACACCGCTTAATCCTCATTAGGGTCGCGGGGGGGCTGGAGCCTATCCCAGCGGACTTAGGGCGAAGGCAGGGGACACCCTGGACAGGTCGCCAGTCCATCGCAGGGCCACACTTAGAGACAGACAACCAAGCACACTCACATTCACACCTACGGACAATTTAGAATCACCAATTAACCTCAGCATGTTTTTGGACTGTGTGGGAGGAAGCCGGAGAACCCGGAGAGAACCCACGCTGCACGAGGAGAACATGCAAACTCCACGCCCCCACCGGGACGCGAACCGGCAACCTTCTTGCTGCGAGGCAACAGTGCTACCAACTGCTACAACACCCTGTTGTTGTATGTGGCACGGAAAAAAGCATTGCTCTATCTCAGCGAGCGCCTGTAGTTAGTATCCTGGAGGGATATCCTGGTACCGATCCCCTCAACAGGTAGTCAAACTAGGTCCGGATCAGCCGAAAACAGAGCTGGAAGCGGCTGTCATCCAGGCAATGCCCGGAGAAGGTGGGGGAATTCCCCGGCCATTGTGCGTCTCTGGGGGATCCCGTGGATCTGGCGTCTGGATCGCGTCATTCGCGCTAATTACTTACATTCAGATACAAATCTTGAGGCGCGATTGACGCGATTATATGCGCGAATGAAGCGAGTAAACTCAGTGCACACACGCGTGAATGTCGCCGGATCCAGGGGATCCCCCAGAGACGCACACAGCTCAGGGAATTCCTCCACCTTCTCCAGGAGCTGTGCCTGGATGACGGCCGCTTCCAGCTCTGTTTTCGGCTGACCCAGTTTGACTACCTGTTGGAGAGGATCAGTACCAGGATATCCCTCCAGAATACTAACTACAGGCGCTCGCTGAGATAGAGCGATGTTTTTCCATGCCACATACAACAACACGGACGAGCGGCCGCCAGAAGGCGTATGCTGACCACAACGACGAGGAGCCAGCGGAGGTTTATCCCCCTAGCATTACGATAGCTAGCAGCTCAGCTTGCTAGCTTGCTAAGTTGAAGGGTGTCATTCTTGTGTGTGAACTGGAGGAGAAGGACAGCCCGTCTGCTGAGCACTGAGATCTGCCTTGGCCAGTAATGTAACTGCTTATCTCCTGGTGTGAGTAAATCAATCAGTAATCACAGTGTAGCTGCAAAAAAAATGAATGAATCATGTTGTTGACTTCACCAGAGAATCTCAATGCGGATTGGCCATCGCGGCGCGTCTGATCGCAAAAGTTCAGATTTTTCAACTTGCTCTTCAGACGCGCCATACTTGCATATGGCGCGTAACGCGCGCATGGTGCGTCTAAAATCGCGTCAAACTCGCTCAATACGCCTCAATCGCGCCTAATCGTGTCTTCACATTGACTTTACATGTAAATCATTCGCGCGAATGATTTTACTCGTGTAGTTAACTTGGTTACTACCACTAATATGTTTCAGTGTTTTTGCTGACCAAGAAATAGAATGTAGGTAAATTTTGTGTTTCATCATTTACTCATGTTACCTGATTAGTTGATCATTTACCTAAGACATCAACTCATGTAACACTGGACATGTGTGAGTGTTCTTAATTAATCAGGCGCAGGTGTCTTGATGATGCACATGCACAAACGATGTCATTGTTTCACAAACATGCTATTGCTCACTCACCTGTTCTGACACTCCGAAAACAAGAAAAGGCATGAATTGTGCGCGCACACACACACTATCATACGCACTCATAAGACCTTGTGTCAGCAAAAGAGGACATTGTTTATTGGGCAGGAAACAGCATAAAACTGTTCCCGTAGCTTTAGGATGACCAGTGTATGACCCCAATGAATGCAACCAGGGAAGGCGAAAATTACAAAAGTACTATTCTTCGGAGGATAAGAAGGATGGGCAAGGAGCCAAGTAACTAATTTAGTCATGTAATTATTTCCATCATAATGTATAAAGCTATTTGTTGAGTGTTCAGGTAGTCATTTAGCTGCAAATACTGCTCAGTGACTGTTCTGTTTTAACATAGATCTGTTTTAACATAGGGCAGTATTTTTTCTTCAGGTAACATGTCAGCACCTATGCTTTTCAATGTTTATAAATTCTAAAACTTTATAATTATTTCCAGGTTCACATAGATCTTTGAAAAGGTTTCAGACTTTTACACCACAGTATATGTTTTTATAAATTGTTTTGTATGAATATAACCCTCTAGCTCATGTATAACTTCGATTGATGTTTTTTAGTACTGCCGTTTCATTTTTGTTCTCCCTACCAGACTTTTTCCACAGGTTAGTTTGGTCGCAGTCTTTAGAATGTCTGATTGACATGAGTGAGTATTAAACAGTACCATCACTGCTGGTATTGTACTATGGACCCTTAGGGACCCAACTAAATTGGCAACACTGGTGTAATTGAAAAATTTTAGCCATGAAAATCAAGGTATTTAAGAGGGGCCTGAGTTACTCCTGAGAAACTGCCAAAAAGACTCTCTAAACTCATATATAATAATATCATCTACCTGCTTCAGAGAGCCCACTCTCATCTGGACCAGTCAGGCAGCACTTTGAGGGTCATGTTCTTTGATTTCTCAAGTGCCTTCAATACTATTCAGCCTGCTTTACTATGTGAGAAGCTCCATAACTTCCAGGTGGATCCTTCCACAACCACTTGGGTTTATGTTTACTTAACAAACAGACCACAGTTTGTGAGACTGAAAGGTTGTGTGTCGGAGATGGTAGTCTGTAGCACTGGAGCACCACAAGGAACTGTACTCTCACCATTCCTCTTCACACTGTACACCTCAGACTTCCAGTACAACTCTGAGTCCTGTCATCTGCAGAA
>NW_007578879.1:133553-162039 GCF_000690725.1 Stegastes partitus
GATGATGAAGATGAGGGAGGATTCTTCCCACCCTCAACACAACACAGTGAAGAATCAACAGAGTGTGTTTAGTGGGAGGCTGCGTCAGCTTCGCTGTCGAACGGAGAGATACAGAAATTCCTTCCTGCCAACAGCCATCACCTTAAAAAACAAATCTGACTGACTGAATGATTGCTGTTGGTGTTGTATAGAATATATGTTATATTGATAAAAAAAAAAAAAAAAAGTGAGCTTTTACAAGATTGAATTTCCCTTCTGGGATAAATAAAGTATTTTTCATTTCATTTCATTAAAGTGCAATGAAACAATAGATGTCAGGCTTCATCATCATTAAGATGAAAAAATCTCTACATTGCACGACCACAATGCCATCTTTTGACTTTAGATAAGTAGCATCTGTTGTATGAGGAATGTTTGTTACTTATCACTTGCAAATACCCTAATTTCTCCAGTTGTTTGAAGAAACTTAGTCAGACATATCCTTACTTATCACCAAGCTTTGGCTCTGCGTATTCTTGTAAAACAGAAGATAAAGGTCCCTCTACTGCTACTTTGAACATAGGACTGATCAATTGAATTTACTGACTTTCCTTTATTAGAAGGTGGTGCCCAAAAGTTCCAACAAATGCAAATCTAAATTCAATCGTAGTCACAATATAAAGTGGACTGAAGCAACATTGTTTTCAACACTTGACCAAAGTAAATGTAATGCATGGAGTTAGAACTCTTACCCCGGTATTCCTCCAGCTTCCATTTTGTTGGCCACAGTGACGTCTGTGGACCAAACATCATACTGCCAGCGTTTCTGGCCCAGCACTCCACCCAGGACTGTACCACTGTGCACTCCAACCCGCATGTCAACATCAGTCTGGGTTTTCTCTCGGACATACCTGTGGTTGGTTCACAAAGGAACCACATTAAATAAAAAGCAGCAGGAAGTGAAACTAGCTTTAATTGGTACACTCATCAATCTAGCTTTTTTTCCCATTGGAAAACTCTAAATACCATAATACCACAAAACCCTTCTCACCCAATGGGAAACATTGTCTCTGATTTATATTGTTTAGAGCAGGGGTTCTCACCTGGTGGGTTGCGACCCAAAAGTGGTACGCGGACAGCTGGTCAAAATTAAATAATATATAATGTGCGTCTCAGGTTGGAATTATTTTTTATTTTGAAAAAAACTTTTATTTTTACAGGCATGGTAACCATAGTTTGACGTTCATTTCAAGTTTGTGTTGATGTTTGGACGCAAGATGGCAAAGCGCAAATATATGGAAGAGGATTAGGGCCACTGAAAAAAAATAAAATAAAATTCTGAGAAAAAAGTCAGAATTCTGAGATTAAAGTCAGAATTCTGACTTTTTTCCAGAACATAAAAAAAAAAAAAAAAAAATTCCGGGAGATTTTTTTTTTCAATCTCTGAAAAAAGTCAGAATTCTGAGATTAAAGTCAGAATTCTGAGAAAAAAGTCAGAATTCAGGGCGCCGCTATAGCTCACCTGGTTGAGCTGGCGTCCCATGTGCAGGGCTGCAGTCCCAATGTGGAGGTCATGAGTTCGAATCCCGGTCATGACCCTTTCCCACATGTCCTCCTCCCATTCTTCTCCCCTACTTTCCTGTCTCTCTCACTAACACTATCCAATAAAGGCACAAAGGCCAAAAAAAAAAAGAAAAAACTAAAAAAAAAAGTCAGAATTCTGAGATTAAAGTCAGAATTCTGAGAAAAAAGTCAGAATAGTAGCCGTGTCTCAATATGCGTACTTGTCCGTACTTGCATTCTTGTGGACTTGTGAAACGTCATCAGTCGGACACCAAGTACTGTCCCAATTCTAAGTACGCACCTGACCAAGTACGGATGAAATGCCCGGATGTGTTCTTGCTCCGCCCACATTATCGAGTCCGCATCAGACCGGACTTGTGTGGACTTCAGATAGCCAAGTATCCCAGAATGCATTTCGCGCCACCCAGTGGCAAAAGCCGAGGAGAAAACTTTAAACGATAACACAGGTTTTTTTGTAAATACTATTGTTATTGTGAGACAAATTGTAGTTTTATGATTATTTGAGGCGAGAAAGTAGTGGTATCAACGTCAAATACGTGGTCATTTTATCAGGATAAAGCCTGCTTAAAATTTTGCTCCGACGATTTCGGAGATGTGAGTGTCCCAGTTTGACAGCTGTGTCAGCGCTCACAGTAGCTGCCGAGAGCCGCCTGATGTCGGCAAGACTTTCTGAAGTCTGCCACTGGCTCTGACGGTTCCGTAGCAGTTAAAAAGGGATATACGTAGTTTTGCGTCAATCTGACGGTGACCGTCAAACCGGGACGCTCACATCTCCAAAATCATTGTCCGTTTGACAGCTGTGACGGTGGCTAGCGCTCACAGTAACCGCCGAGAGCAGCCTGATGTCAGCAAGACTTTCTGAAGTCTGCCACTGACGGCTCCGTAGCGGTGAAACAGGGATACACGTAGTTTAGCGGTCACACTTTGTCCTCACAGTGTAATTTGTTTATTGCTCACAATCGATTTAAAAGAAGTTAAAGTTAATGTTGGAACTTTATATTTTTATTTAGTGTTGTACTCGATCGCTGCCTCAGTACGTCTGAATTATTTTCTTGCTTTCATTACCTGTAGTACAGTCTTGTTCTATTCCTATGACTGTGACTGTGCATTAAAAATAGCATTTAAGAAATGTTTTAGTGAAAGGCCAGCTGAATGAACGTCCTCCTGACTGCTGGGAGACTCCCCAGAACATGAGCAGCTCCATCCTGGACTTTCTGATGGAGAATCTGTTTCCAGCGCCACTGAAGAGCATCAGGAGGATGAGAGGCACAACGTTTTTCATCGGTATATGTTTTGTAAGAGACTTTTGTCCTGTTATAAAACAAAATCTTGTAAAAATGACCCTGTTTATTAATTGTTATATTTATTATATATAGTTCTTGTCTATTTAAGTATTTTTGCAATTAAAATTTTTCAACTGTATTCCAAAGATGAATAGTCTGATATGAATTGCTAAGGCTGCTATGACATTTTCCTCCAACATCTAACCTGTTGATCAGACACTGCTGTCAACAAATTAACGGCTTCAATAAAGATTGTATAACGACCTTAGAAACCTCAACATGTATACATACTATTTATATATATATTAAAACGTAATTCAGCAAAGCTGTGTTCTAGTATTTCATTTAATTTAGTTGTTTTTCACAGTAAAGATAATCAGAGTCGATGAGCGTGGTGGTGGTGACGTCATTGAGTACGCTGCTGTCCCAACTGCACATAAATGGCGATGCGTTCTCCCGTACTCGCTAGACCATACTTGCGTTCTCACAAGTACGGACTTGTGTACTTGAGTATTGAGACACAGCTTCTGACTTTAATCTCAGAATTCTGACTTTTCTTTTAGAGATTGAAAAAAAAACAAACTCCCAGAAATGTTTTTTTTAATGTCCTGTAAAAAAGTCAGAATTCTGACTTTAATCTCAGAATTCTGACTTTTTTTCAGAGATTGGAAAAAAAAATCCCCCTGATTTTTTTAAATTTTTTTAATGTTCTGGAAAAAAGTCAGAATTCTGACTTTAATCTCAAAATTCTGACTTCAATCTCAGAATTCTGACTTTTTTCTCAGAATTTTACTATTTTTTTCTTCAGTGGCCCTATTCCTCTTCCATACAAACATGACCCAAAATGATTAAAAATGTGGATTTTCATACTAGGGCTGGACCCGAATAGCCAACTATTCGTTCGCTGTGCTGTTCTCCAAATATTCCTCCCACCCACCCAGACCAGTTGAGAACCCCTGGTTTAGAGCACAAAGGGACAAGAGAACGAATGACCTCTCATTGTCAACTAGTGTCCAGTTCACTTTATATCACAGCTGCAGTCCACAGAAAGTCAATAAAAGTCCATCAGAATAATCAATTCCCTGCTGTGGACAAAGTGACTAGTCCACTACATTACATCAAAATGAAGCTAATCTTTAGAGCTGGCCAGCATCACCCAGATCTATCTCAGGCTGCTCCTGTATACTCACGAGATGGCCTCCACCATGGCCAAGCCCATCATGATGGAGCAGGCAGCATGGTCCTCCCTGTAGTCTGGCAGCCCACAGATACAGTAGTAGCAGTCTCCCAGGATCTTTATCCGCAACTGGTGATATTTCTGACAGTGTAGATAAGGTTTAGTAAGAGATGTACCAAATATACAAAGATCAGACTGGAATATCTACATCTTTATCTATTCCTCTTATCTGAATCAGAACTTTAAAAACTGCTATGTAACAGACTACAAGAGAGCACAAGTATTTCATGGTAACAAAGTGGATGATATTACATGACGCATTCAAGTGCATTCAAATGTGAGAGCAGTAGTAGCAAAAAGTAATCACAACAGCATACATGGCACTGAGTTGTGACCTTGCATGGTTTTGATAGAAGACCATGTGTTTCCCTCCATCTCTGCACTGCACAAATAAGATATTGACAGTAGGCTATTTTTGACTTGTATTTATATCTCTAGCCCTTTGACAGCCTGGTGACCTGTCCAGGGTGTCCCCCGCCTTCGCCCTGAGTCAGCTGGCATAGGCTCCAGCCCCCCCACATTCCTAGTGAGGATCAAGCAATCAATCATAGATCACATGTAAAATTAAGATATTGATGCACAATCCATCACTGACTCACTTTAAAAAAAGATATCGACATGCACATCCACCACAGTCAAAGCCTGGTGGTGTATTATCATAAACTTCCCTCACTTCAACTCAAAGATTAAAAGAAAAACAAACTTTCTTGATGCCAACTGATGCAAAAACAACACAAAAGTATAAATATGGCCAATGATTGTATTTTTTTCAACTGTAGCAGAGAGCATTATGCAACGAAATTTCGTTCTAGTGTATTGTTTTTTATGCATGTAAGCTTAAATGACAATAAAGTTATCTATCCATCTATCTGTCTGTCTGTCTGTCTGTCTGTCGAAATATAACCCTCCATGACTGTTTTCCTAATGTTTGCATTCTAGAGCTAGACAAGAGCTGTACATACAATACACAGCATTCCTTTATTTCCAGTATCTCAGCCACATCAACTGTAAGTCAACTCTGTCAGGAAGCAGGTTTGCCTTTTTTCTTAAGCAACAGACCAACCGCTGACTCCTCATCAGAACTGTCCTCCTCATCAGAAATATGGGACACAACAGGGTCTGAATGATCTTTACTTTTGAAAAATGAATTGATAGTTTGTTTCATCAAACACATGTAGATGACATCCCACATGTTGTTCATTGCCATTTATCCAACTCACATACACAAGCACGCACACAAGCACATTCTCACTTTACCCTGGTGTTTCACATGATATATGATGATAATTAAAAAAACAAAACAAAGCAAACAAACAAACAAACAAATGAAAAACAGGGAGAATATTTGCAAGTTGGACTGGCATTACCCTGATAGCTAATGACAGCACCAAATACTTTATCCATACACTGTACATACTTACTGAAACATTTTCAAATCATTTTCAAACTCTGTTAATAATCTAAAAATGGGCTTTGAAAATGTGGGCAGATGCTGCACCTTAAGACTAGAGTTCACATCTAAAATTTAAGTCTTGTCATCACCGTGTGCCAGAAACACAGACTTCAGTAGGTTGCTGCATCAAGCTTTAAGAAGTAGTTCCAGATTCAACTTCCCATAAAAACAATTTGTTTTCACATTGCTGTTGGAAAACAAATGATGAACACCCCTTACTTTAAATGTGAGGCCACAATGACCAGGCCAAGTCAGTAGGTCCTGTACATGCAGCAGCACAAAGTGCAAAAGAGAATCTACAATGATGCAGAGAAATGTTACAATGAAACGTTCACTAGTTGTATCAAACCTATTTCCTAGTTTTAATTTTTAAATATCTCACATAGTAAATGGTAATCTTATTGTCAAAAGTGACACAAGATTATCATGCGATTGAAGAATAAAACACAGAACACCACTTTTGCTAGCAGCTAAGCTGGAAAGGAGACATTGGCATACTCGAAGGATGAGCGGCTACAATCAAACGTCATCCACAGACACACACACAAAAAAGAAAAACTAAGTTATAAGTGATCTGTCACCTTATTTATAATGGTCTCACACAAACAACAACTGACATGAAACACAGACATACATTTAAAATGTCTATACAACACAAAATATAATAATTTCTGTAAGCTTGATTAGCATTATGAAAAATAATGCATGTCTATAATTGAAATGTGTAAATGTCATGCAAATGTAATTTTAATATGATGGATACATCACTGTTACATAACATTGTGAAACTCACTGCTGCCAGCTTGTCAAAGCGAGCAAAGAGTTCATTAAGTAGTTTGACCAGCTCCTGAGCGCTGCAAGATGATGATAGCTGGGTGAAGCCCACGATGTCTGCAAACAAAATACTGTATAACAACAAGAGATGCATACAAACAACACATTAGTACTAATATCATACTGCTACAGTCACATAACCTGCATCTTTCATGCACATTTTTTATGCTTCTACACTACTGCGAGAACTCTAAGGTTCAAAGGTTCTCAACCCTTCTATTTATCCTGCAATAGTATGTAAATGTAAATTAACTTAATAAAGCCATTAAATTGTGTCTGCTCTATCATCACAATATTTTTCTCACTTAACATTGATACATGTATGTCAGTTCAGAAATTTCACAGTTTCTGTTTAACTTGAAAAAATTCGTAGCCTTGAACTTCTGTGTTATAGTTGGAGATTCAGAAGCTGGGAATGAGTAGCAGAGAACTGCAAACAGAGAATCTATTTAAATAAGTCACTGACATCACTTTAAACAGTTCCACCTTCATGGAACTGTCTCATTCACTTCAAGTCTCGATGTGGCTTTTTAAGATTGGTTCACCAAGTCTATCTAGTTTCTATTCAAAATGGGTCGACTGCTTGGCTGTCAGTATTACTGCTTTCTCAATATTAGCTGAAACTACTTCACACTCAACACTCAACTCAACTGACTGTATTGGGTTATCAAAATATTAACATTAAGACATAAATTAGCTGATGCCTCATTAGGTATAAATAGGACCATTGAGAGAGAGGGTCATAAGAGAGAAGGTTTATATCATTCAACTATTAAAACAATTAAATGATCACAAGTAAATAGGGCAGGGGGCTATGGCCAAAAGCATTTATCACGATATGAATGAGAAAAGGGTTGGGTCGCGGCGGGTGGCAGGCAAATTTTCGGATCTCAA
This sequence comes from Stegastes partitus, assembly GCF_000690725.1. Taxonomy (NCBI): domain Eukaryota; kingdom Metazoa; phylum Chordata; class Actinopteri; family Pomacentridae; genus Stegastes; species Stegastes partitus. The sequence continues at coordinate 140,818 of NW_007578879.1, forward strand.
AATAGCTATCTGGACACCACCACAACGACCGAATATTCCAATATTCAGGTCCAGCCCTACTGTGTCGGTCGATGTACTGCATTTGTCCTCCTCCTCGGTCGCTACCATGCTTCTCACTCAATGTGCATTAGAACGGATGAAAACGACGGCGCTGCCCAATGCACATTTCACTCAAATTTTATTACAATATTTCAATTTCATATCATCCCCTAACATTACACCAGTACTACTGTGCACGGCATGATGTGGCCCAGCCCTACAAGTAAAGAATAAAAACTTGTTCTCATGTCTGTTACAGTCTGACAATGTATTAATGCACAATGACTGGAAAATCTGCATTGTTCAGGAGTGCAATGACACATATTTTTCTCTTTTAGGTACATGGCTGATGCAAAATATTGAATATCCTATTACAACCATGCTTTTATTGAACAAATTGCACATGAATACCCAACAATTTAAATGGGATATCAATTTAAACAAGACATTAAAATTATGGTATAAGAAATTAAAGCATAATTTTCCCTGCTGCTTCCTTTAAGATATTTTCTTCTAAAATTCAACAGAATCATCTCTTTGCATTAGTTGGTAGCCCTAGTCTCCCACAAGCTTCTGGTAAGCTTCTGGTTGTCCTTGACCACAGAAGTAGTCAAGTTCAAGTAAATTTGTTGGCTTTCTGAAACAGACTTGTTTCCCATTGAGAACACTCCACAGGTTCTTAGTGGGTTTTAAGTCTTTGGAAAGGCCAGTCTAAAAACAGAATTCTGTAGCCATGTAGCCATTTCTTTACCACTTTTGATGTGTGTTTGGTGTCATTGTCCTGTTGGAACACCCAACTGCATCCAACACCCAACTTTCTGGCTGATGATTTTAAGTTTTCCTGAACAATGTGGAGGTAATGCTCCTTTATTTTTCTGTTTACTTTGTGTAAAGCATTGATGCATAAAAGCATTGTTTGCAGATATGATTTTGGGACCTGTAGCTGCTTTGAAACAGCTCCAAGTAACTTTCATGACTTTTGTTTCAATAATTTATTTTTCTATTTTATATATATATATATTTGGCCTTTTTATGCCTTTATTCCAGAGGTCAGTGAAGAGAGAAAGGAAAGCTAGGGAGAAGAGTGGGGGAAGGACATGCTGAAAATCAGCCATGGGTCAGACTCAATCTATTGCCACTGCATATGGGACCTTTAACCCCTATACTTGAGTAACCTGCTCAACCTGCTGAGCTACTGGGGTGCCCGTTATTTTAATGATTTATGTCTTGAGATCTGTACTAAGCTCCTGACACTTGGCCATTGTAATGTTGGTGGCTGAGTCTAATGCGTCCACCAAATAGGTCTTATTTAAATTGTCAGCAGCTTTAGTAAATCATAACTCACAAAGACTTAAGAGGCCATGCCACTGAGAAAAGTTGATTCTCACAACTCTCTACATCACCAAAACTGATACTCTAAGTTGTTGTATGTATATTTTGACCTAGCAGATTGTGTCGTTTTTCCAGAAGACCTATAAAAATTGATGAAAGAACGAAAATGCACAGCTGTTTTTTGTGACAAAGATGTATGTGTTTCAATGATTACATAATAAAAAAAATCAAGAGCTATAGGAGTCATTGGAAACTAAAGACTGCCATGATGTACAAGTGTATGTAAACTTTTGTTCACAACTGTATGACTGTACCAGGCAACATACTAACTTGTTTTGAATGGTCATGCAGGACTCCGACCACAGAAGTACCAAGTTACCTGACATTTTCATGCCTGTACATGTACATGGTGTTGAACTGCTGCATCTCTTTCTGACTTGGCTCTTTCTTCATGTCCTGAAGCATCTCATCAGCTATGTGCTTTGGAAGAATGGAGAGCAGCAGGCGCTCCTGTGGAGGACATAGAAAGACAACATCAGCAAAAGCAAAATGAATCAAGCACCACTTAGATTGTGTTCGTATCACTAACGCATAGAAGAATTCAAACACTTATTTACTTTCTTTGTAAGAGGAAGATTTTCAGATGGATGTCAATCTGATGTCTGTGTGCAGGAGTCAGGATGTGGTTAGTCTAGTGCAGGGGTCGGCAACCCGCGGCTCTAGAGCCGCCTGCAGCTCTTTCATACCTCTGCTGTGGCTCCTTGGGGCTTTGGAAAATAAACACTGTATTTTAATTTAAATGTATTTTATTTTAGCTTGTTAGTTTTTAAAATGTTATTATAAATTTGAAGATTTTTGTGAACTTGTAACAATAAAATAAAACGTGTTTAATTTTTTTGATGCTCATAATAGGTGTCACAACCGCCGATGTGCGACACCCGCCGGCACATGCAGGGTTGCCAACTTGGCGGCTTTCTCGCTAAATCTGGTCACTTTTCAAATCGTCTTGGCGACTATTTTTTGTTATAGGCAACTAGCGACAAATCTTGTGACTCTGTCTGGTGTTATTGGAGAATTTTCTGGTGTTTTGGAGACTCTGACGTGACAACACATATCGTTCTGCAGTTACTGTCCTCAGCGAGCAGCGGTGCTGCCGTGAGCTCCTCCCATCCCAAAGCACTCACAGGCGGTCAGCAGTCTGGTCAGCAGTCACAGCTGCAGTCAGCAGGCCAACCAGACAGCACTTGTACTTTGCTGCAGGTGAATAATTTAAGATCGGCTTTTTATTTCATATACACAAAGAGGATTCAAATAGACAATGAGTATTTGATTTCAAAATAACCTTCAACCCAGCATCTTTTTTTTTTTTTTTTTTGAGTTCTGGAGTTTTGGAGTTTTTGTAGCTTGCAGAAATAACTTTTCTTTTTCTCTGTAGCAGTTCATTAATTTCATGAATGCAAAACACTATTGTTTTTAAAAAAAAGATACATAGTAAAAAGGTAAAAATGATATATGCAGTGTCATCTTCATTTTAGATGTCAAAAGGGTTTTGTGGCTCCCGGTGTTTTCTTTTCCGTGGGAAATGGGTCCAAATGGCTCTTTGAGTGTTTAAGGTTGCCGACCCCTGGTCTAGTGAAACATAAAGCATACAAGCAGAGAGAAACTATTTGACTATATTATCTGAAGCATCTGTTAAGACAGGTATTCTTTCTTTTCTCGACAGTGTGTAGGAAATATACCATTTTCCAGCCATGTCTGTAATGTGTTAGCATTAGCAACGGGTTGGCTGTGAACACAAAGTACTATCATTTAGTCACGTCTGACCTTTTTGGTAATATCATTGTGGTAATTACACCCTTTTTAGTATGTTGCCTGCTATCTTGTATTAATATGGATAGGTGGTAGTGTGCACTTCCTATGCATAGCATGTGCTTTGACAGTTGAACACTGAGCTTTCTATGGATGTCGAGAATGCTTTCACTTTGTCTATTTTTTTCTGGTTGCACAATTTCAAACTAAACAAAGTATGATGTCAGACCAAAAGTCATAAATCAGCAACAACACATTTTTGAATGAGGACCAGACTCCAGGAAAAGAGAAAAAAGTTTTAAAAACAATTTGGAGCCCACGGTGTTAATTTCATTATTAGTAACCTTCTTATTTTGTGCCTTTTGTTGGCCTATCCTTATATTTACTTTTTACATTATGACAATAACCAAAAGCAACATTTTGACATATACTTTATATCAGAGGTTTGCAAACTGTGAGGTCTCCCTCCCTAAAGTGGAGGTTACAGTGCACACCACATAAATGCAGCATCCATGCTCTGATTCCAGTCGAGGACCTGTGCTGCACATCAATCCCCTGCTTCATCATCCTCATCAAGTCAAAAATACCAAAATTTATTTATTTTTAAAAATAATATTACATAACAAAAGACCCTGTATTGTGGGAGTTTTTTTTCAGTCCTGATGTTGTCTGTTTCCTCTCTTTCACCTCAAAACTACATACAATAAGTCTGTATTACTAGCAGATGTATAACCTTATTTTGGTTACTGGAAGTCTGAATAATTCTTGGGTTTCTAGTCTGGCAGTGAGCATACCCACTCTCCTGTGCAACCGCTATTTGTCATGGTGAATCGATTGTATCCATGCTCAGCATCTCATGCTGCTTAAGAATAGCGCTAACAGAGATTTGGATGAGAGAGATCTACTAATTACCACATTGAATTGTCCTGTTTTTTGGTTCTGTTAATGTGGTAGAATCAGTGAGAAATAGCTTCTTAAGCTCCTCTTCTATTAATGTCACACTTAAGCAATCTTGGTGGCTGGGGGCTGACACAGTTTCAATGGGGTGTTGGAAGGATGATGGCCATAAGAAGCCACAGAGAAGCATGTCATTCATAGAGAAATTTTGACCAGCTGATGGGGACAGATTTTTACTATAGAAATTTAGAGCAAGTTGTTAACAATAAAATCTATATTTTGATTCATCTTACTTCACAGCAACAACAAAAAAGGCTTATTATCATGTTTAAAATTGCACTATCACTGTTGTAATTTAAACTGAAATGAAAGCCCCATTGGCATATAACTCTCTATTTACTGCAAAGTATAACTGTGCCAGAGTAAAACTGCACAGGCACAGGCTTCAAACTTTGAATTTAAATTGCCACGCAAAGTGTAAGTAAGCCTAACACTGAAAACAGAAAACTGAACTTTGACTTGCATTTGACCTCTATTACCTAATTTGTAGGATGGACATCACATCTGATTACAAGAAACACAACACTTGAAAGTCCCTGTTTTTTGTGCTGCCAGTGTTGCCATGTCTGCTGTGTGTAACAGAGTTTAAGCTTAAGCTAACTCTGTTCTGCATACAAATAGACTTGATATTGATATCTGCCGTGTATGTCTGTATTCAATTCAATTCAATTCAATTCATCCATCCATTATCTATACACCGCTTAATGCTCACTCGGGTCATGGGGGGGACACAGCCAACTTAGGGGACACCCTTGGCTTCGCCCTAAGTCGGCTGGGATAGGCTCCAGCCTGGCCTGGTCGCCAGTCTGTCACAGGGCTACACTTAGAGACAGACAACCATGCACACTCACATTCACACCTACAGACAATTTAGAATTATCAATTAACCTCAACATGTTTTTGGACTTGTGGGAGGAAGCCAGAGAACCCGGAGAGAACCCACGCTGCACGGGGAGAACATGCAAACTCCGCACAGAAAGATCCCAGTGCTCCCACCAGGACGCGAACCGGCGACCTTCTTGCCACAGTGTTAACCAACTGCACCACCTTGCAGCCCCAATTCAATTCAATTCAATTCAATTCAATTCAATTCAATTCAATTCAATTCAAAGCAATATTATACAAAATTATAAACAGACACTCAAAAATACCAGAATGTCATATGACCCAGGGCATTCCCATACCATATAAAGGCTTGTTTTTAAAGGGCAGGCAATTGATAAAAAGGAAAATACTTTGGTGACATATATGTATGAATGCCATATGTATGAATGTAAAAACAACTGTAAAAGTTATGTGTGTTGACAAAAAACAACACTTTCAAAATCTATACAGGGGAAGTGTCATGATCTCATTCGGAAAAGGAAACTGAGCAACAGGAACCTGGCAATCAACACACAGCGTATGGATGAAAGTTTTTTCCCTGTAAAGTTAATTCTGGATGGAAGCTAACTTGTGGAACTTGATAACTAACTCTGGTGTAAGTGGAAGGGTCATCATTAACATAAGTATATATAAATAAACATGATTTTTGCTGTTGTTCCTTTGATCCCAAAAAACATGGTCCAGTCTCTGTAATGAGATGTTGTGACCAACTATATCAAACGCAGCACTGGGATCCAGTAGAACAAGTCAAGTGACTAGTCCACTGTCTGAAGCTATAAGTAGATCATTGGTGACTGTCAGCAGTACTGTTTTTTGTATTATGATGCACTCTAAATTAAACCCTTTAAATCAAGAATTTCTGTGCTGATAGTCACATAATTGGCTTGCAATAGCTTTTCAAGAATCTTAGTAATATAGGGGTGGTTAGATATGGGTCTATGATTGGCTAAAATGCTAGGCTTTTACTATCGTGGTTTGATTATTGTGAGGGTCATGGACTATGTTACTGTGTTTCTGGTTTTTTCCTGGTTCTTTGTGTTTTGGTGGGCGTGTTTTTTCCCTGCAGGCTGGGTGGAGGCGATCGGGGAAGGACGCTCTCGCGCTGGCAGCTGTGGCTCATCTGCTCATCAGCAGATGACCTTAAAAGCGATCATCTCACAGGACTCCAGCGTCAGATGATTGTGATACCTCCCCAGTGGTACGGTCAGGCTGCTTCGCCGCTACACTTTGTTGAGTCTTTGCTAAGTTTTTATCTTTCGAGTTTTCGAGCTTATTATGTCTATCTCTGTGTGTCTCCAGCATCCCTCCTCGGCTCCAGCAACCAGCGCTCCACCCGGCACGCCAGCCTTTCACCCACGAGCTCACACAACGGGAACCCACGGTCTCGAGCACCCTTACGAGAAGGATCACTACTCAAGCACCTCCACCTAGAAACCTCGACGGGAAAACCACTCACGAGCACCGTCCCCTGAGCACTGTTTCTCCTAGCACCGTCACTGGGATCCTCCACCTGGAAACCTCCACGGAAAAACCACTCACAAGCACCGTCACCGGGATGTTCCCCCACGGACTCCTTCCCCAGCACAGCCACAACGAAAACCCTCACACGGACTCCAGCACCGACGACGTCGCACGGCATCCCCCCACGACCGGCCTCCCTTCACCAGACTCTACTTCTGCCTCCTGGTGCCCATCACTCCCCCACTTTCCCTAATAAAACCTGTTTCCTTTAACCCTTCTCCTCATCTCCCTTTTCATTTGGGTCCACCTGCACAGCCACAGAGCACGAGCTGTCACAATTATAACAATATTAAAAGCCTGCAGTACATAGCCTGTTAATAAAGCAAGGTTGATTATTTCTAATAATGGAGTGTTGATTAAAGGAAAAACATCCCCAAGCAGTCTGGTTGGATGCGGTCTAACAGACATCTTGCTGGTTTAGAAGACATGACTTTTGACGTGAGCTCTGAGAGATTAACAGCAGAGAAGCAGACCAAGTATAAATTTGGTCCCACGTAGGTCTCCACAGCCACTGCATCTAAAGACATGTTTATGGTTTTTTCTCTCATAATCAAAATTTTACTTTATAGGAAGGCCATGAAGTCATCACTACTGAGAGCTAAAGGAACAGTAGGCTCCACAGAGCTGTGACTCTTTGTCAGCATGGCTACAGGGCTGAAAGAAAATCTGGGATTGCTTGTTTCTCTCTACTCAAGATAAATCATGAGCAGTTCTTGCCCCGTGGAATGCTTTTTTAGAAGTGATAAAATTGTCTTTACAGGATTGGTCAAATTGTTCAGAATTTGTGGAATGCCACTGCCTTTCCAGCCCTTGTGAAGTCTGCTTTAAGAGGTGCAATTTGTCATTATACCATCGAGCTACCCTTCTATGATTCATAGCTTTCTTTTTCAGAGGGGCAACAGTCTCAAGTGTTGTATTTAGTGAGACTGCAGTCCTATCAACTAGATTATGCACCTGTGTGGGACTAATGTTAGGGCAGCTGCTCTTCATTGTGCTGGCATATTGCTTTAAAGTAAATGAATTAAGTTATTGCATTATCGCTTACACATATGCTGTAACAAAATGTCTTGGTAAATGCTCAGTATATTCATTTCAATTCAAATTAAAAAAAAAAAAAAAAGTGATCAGACAAAAGAGGATTTTGGGGAAAAACAGTTAGATGTTCAAGTTCTATGCCATATGTCAAAACAAGATCATGGGTGGGATTGGAACAGTGGGCAGGTTATTTTACTTTTGCAACACTAAATGCAGTGTTGAGGCTGTCATTCTCAGTGTCTACATGGATATTAAAGTCACCCAATATAATTATGGAATTATATTTGTGCCACAATCCTGAGCACGCAAACAAAAATCTTGAGCAAATAAAAACTTATCGTAAGCAAAAAAAATTTATTCTGCGCTCAAAACTATTACTGCTGTGTTTGCAACTATCAGCATCCACGCACAATCATACTGTCTTTCACTTGGTTTTATCATTTACACTCTCCATTCTGTGCACTCAACTACACATTCACGCTTGCTTGTGGTGTGTTTCTCGCTCGCGCACAACATTGATGATCTGTTCAATCTCAACTCTGCTTGCATGTTTGTTCAACTTGGCACAGCGTTACGAATGTGCCACAAAATCAACCAAAATCAGGGTACTTCTGTGTGGCTGACCTTATCCAATCAGGTGGCTATTTTGGCCGCCTCTCGTAAGTACTGTAAAAACGGACAACAAAATGAATTGGACTGGTGCAATTAATGCTGTGCTACAATACGTTTTCGTTGAGTATTTTTATTTTTTTTATTATTGTATTATATATAACAAAGACTATTTCTACATCCTTGTTTAAATAGCTCATGCTAGCCAAGCTGAACAATGTCATTAGAACCTAAACAGCAACATGGAAATGGTGCACCACGGCACAGTAGTTGGTAGTACTGAAATATTTTTATTTTAAATCAGATCATAGTTTACTGTCATTTTGCTGTACACACAACAGTAGTACAAACAAGATGAAAGAATGTTTGTTCAGGATCCAACAACTAGAAGCAATTAAATAAAGAAGTGTTTGCATGTCCAGATCAGCAGTTCAGCATTCTGACAACAGTTCATGGAGAGAGTGTGAGGAGTCCCTGACAATGTTCAATGTCCTGCTCCTGCAGCGGCTCTGTAAAGGTTCCGAGCTAGCTGCCTGTCTGTCTGCCCGGAACAATGTCATCTCCTCCAGCTGTATGGCCGTCAGGGATGTTGTCACGGAGCCATGTTTCTGTAAAAGCAAACACACAGCAGTCTGTCCACTCTCCGTGGGCTTCTCCCAGCAAATTTACCTCGTCCAGCTTGTTGTCGAAGGGGCGGACATTGGAGAGAGGGAGCGATGTTCCTGCTGGTCTGGAGGGGCTAGCCTTTAGCCTAGCGATGGTCCTGCGGATCTGGAGGGGTTATCCTTTAGCCTAGCATGGCTCTCTTCCTCCTCCTTTGTTTATGTTTGTGCAGCTGGTGCTTCCTTCTCTCTCGAGTAACTGCTGGTGTAGTCTCTGATCGGAATCAATGTTGGTGTAGTATGTCCAAATTTGATTTGATTTGAAATAAAAATGTTTAAGTTATACCAACTGCTTACATGTGGCCGTTCTGCACCACTTTCATGTTGCTGTTAAGGTTCGAATGAAATTGTTCAGCTTGGCTAGCTTGAGCTACTTAAATGTTCGTCTCAATGAGACCCACAAATCTCGTGCTGACACCTCTGACCCATCTCAAACAGGAAGTCGGCAACTTGCTTTCAAAGTAAAAAAAAAAATTAAACCATCTGTTTGAAAAAAATTAACTTGTCTGACATCATAAATGGTATCAGCTTGAAAATCACACAGTAGACAGAGAAGGCCCTGATGAGCAAAAGGTCTGAAGGGATTTGCCGTTTCTCCAATCGTTTCCGAATGACGAGTCGCTAAAGTTGATGAGCTGTTGCAGCCTCGGCTTACACTTTGTATGGCTGGCGATGGTATATCTCCAGACATGGTAAGTCAGTTGGTCATCTACACAAAAAAACAAAGGTCCTACAGCTTTAAAAATGACATTGAGGGCTTTCAAACAAGATTTACCACAAAAATATGCTGTTTTTACACATACTTGGTCAAAATTGTGGCTGTATGGGAGAGTGAAACTGAGTAAAAATGTAACTCTCTCAGCCAGGGGCATGAAGAACAAAAAAAGATGTTCTCGACATCCAAAAATATGCTCTCCAGCGCCTCCTAGGTACAAAAAACACTAGAATGGCCCAGCGGGCAGTAGGAATGTCATAGAGAGATCAAACAAACACCAAAACGTTTGTCTCTTCGCTTTTCAAAATAAAAAAGGACAAAAATCCTCATATGAACTTAAAGCTACATATCTCTAAAATGGTAGCAGATAGCAACACTATGAAAATTCCCTATTAGTAGGTCAAAGTCTTGTGAAAGGGAATAAATTGTCAAAATGGAGGTCAGATGGGCATGAGGTTGCAATACAGAGTGAGGACCTGACAAACGCTGCTTGCAGCTTTAATTGTATCTTATACTGTATATCAACAGCATTCTTCACAGTCATCGTAATATTAAATCAACATTAAATCTGGACCTTTTCAATAACATCACAAAGTACATGAATATACAATTAAATGACTCACCTGTTAAACCCGCTAAATTACAATATTGCAACACTACGGCTTAAATGAACTGCGTGCTTAATTTTACTCATTTACCTTAGGCCTACTGGTAACAGAAAATACACTAAAATTCAGCCTCAGCTTGAACAACTTGTAACTGCACTCAAACTACACATTCTATTACGTTTATTAACATTTCAAACATTCCCTCTGATAACCAAGGTGACAAATAGGTTGTAGCTTGAAGTTGTGGCTAACATTAACGGTCGTCATTGTTAGCCGTTAGCGCCGCTTCACGTTAGCTCAAATGCTAATAGCCGAATTTGCACTTGAATGCGGTCATTACGTGACTTCACGAGCGACTTTCAGCATTGTCCAAGCTTAATACTGTCCCTGTACCCTGAACTCACTGTTGAAAAATCATGTACATGCATGTACTACATCCTCAGGCTGCCTACATCGTGTCTCACATTCGGCTGTGACCGTACAGCAGTCACGCTGGCAGGAAAAGGGTGAGAGTGACTAATGCTGTGTTCACACCAGACGCGAGTAAAATCATTCGCGCGAATGATTTACATGTAAAGTGAATATGTAGACGCGATTAGATGCGAGTAAACGTCCCGTGGTGCGACTCGCGCGATTAGCGCAGCGTGATTGATGCAAATTGAGCGAATTTCACGCGCGTTTGATGAGATTTGATGCTGTGTTCACACCAGACGCGAGTAAAATCATTCGCGTGAATGATTTACATGTAAAGTCAATGTGTAGACGTGATTAGATGCGAGTAAACGTCCCGCGGTGCGACTCACGCAATTAGTGTGGCGCAATCGACGCGAATTTGATGCGCGTTTGACGCGATTTTAGACGCGTGACACGAAAGAGCAAGTTGAAAAATCTGAACTTTTGCGATCTGATGCGCCGGGATGTCCAATCAGTGTTGAGATTCTCCGGTGACTTCAAGAACCGGCCGGCACCAGATACTCATTCATTCTTTGAAAAATAGAGGAAAAGCTCATTGTCGCCGTTTGCGTCCACCCGGAGCTATATGACACAGCCTCCTTTTTTTTATCGAAACATGAATAAAAAGGAGCTTGCTTGGAAGAAAGTGAGTGAGGAGGTCGGAGAACCTGGTAAGTTGTGAAAACATTTGCCATTTATTTCCAGCTATCGGTATTACTAGCAAGCACTGCCCCGATTAGCACTACCGCCGTCTTTGCAAAGACGCTAATTTTGGCTTCACTAGTTGATATTTACGTGTTTTTCTTCAGTGGAGTCATGCAGGAAGAAATGGAAGAGCCTGAGGGACACATATTTGAAGGAGAGGAGAAAGGAGACAGAGAGGAGAAGTGGCTCAGCGGCAGGGACAGGGAAGAGATGGAAGTACTCTGCAGTCCTGTCTTTCCTCGACCCCTTCGTTACCCTACTGGAGAAACATCGGGTGACATGGAGGAGGTGGCCGAGGAACACAGGGCTGCAGAGTACGACCTAATTGATGACCAGGGGCCAGATACAGAAGCAGCAGCAGAGCAGTCAGAGCTTGAGGACCAAGGTTTGTCCAGCTATTTGAATGTGAATATTTTATTATTCTGCATATTTGCTTTTCCATTGTTCTGTATTCATTGCCTTTCATTTTATACTCACATAACTTTTGTATGTTCCTTGATTAGTTTTACAAAGTATTGGATTGAGTAAAATGCTCTAGCATCTCAAAATATCTTCTTTATATTACATACAGTGACCCCAAGGAGGAGGCCACAAAAAAGGTCGAGGGAGCAGCCAACGGAGGTGGAGAAGCTGCTGCTGGAAGCGCTCCAAAACCGGCCTGCAGCACCAGCTCCACCTCCCCCCTCTAAGGACGAACTGTTCTTCCAAAGCCTGCTTCCTTCCCTGGAGAGATTGCCACTTCAGACAAAGCAATTTGTCAGATTTCAAATTCACAAATTAATGTATGAAGCTAGCACTGTTACGCTAAATTTGGAACCATTGGAACCTACAGAGTAGTTGTTTTAAAAAAAAATAAAAATTGGGGTAACAATCTCTGCAGGGAACGAACCAGGCTTCATCTCTCCTTTCTCCTCTCCTTCTTGTTCCTCACTCTTCCTTTCACTCCTCTCATTCCTCCAAGCAAGCTCCTTTTTATTCCTGTTTGTAAATAGTTTATATTTGTGTATATAGTTTTTTTTAAATATTTTTGTTATTCGTATGTACAGTATCTTTTTTTTGTAAATAAATATGATTACTTTTCAAAAGGGACCAAAGTTTGACTTATTTAAACTAAAGGTAACACTTTCATGTGCTTTCTTTTCTCTGTCATGAGGTAGAAATTTGGTTTACATTAAAGTTCAGGTAAGATGGTATCCTTAACTTCAGCATTCTGAACAAAAATATACTAGACAAAAGTAAAAGCACTGCACATATCTATGTATTTATTTTGGTATTGATATAAAATATAATATTGCAGGACCTTTGCTCAAAAGTAACATGTGGGTGGCTCTGAAAAGAGCCGTTGTGGTGTGCTGCTTTGTGCACTACATGGTAGGTTGCCATGGGACCGCTCCCTCCGCAGGCAAGTATGCCATGAAGGCTTCCCTCACTTCCCCCCTTCTCTGGCAGAGTTGTTGGCTGCAACCTGACCTAGACCTGGCAGTGGCTCCATCTCACCAGCCAACATGCTTCCCCTCACTGCAGGTACTTCTGCTGACCTCCGCATGAAGTTGTGGAGAACACAGGTTGCCTTCATGCACTTCTCCGCAACATCAGGATGTACCTCGATGGCACGCCTGTACATCCGCCACTGGGAAGAGAGGATCCCAAAGGCATTCTCCATCACCAGCCGAGCTCGGGACAGGCGGTCGTTGAATACGCGTCTCTCTTCTGGCAAAACACGCCCAGGGAATGGCCTCATGAGGTTTCTTCGGAGGGGAAAGGCCTCATCAGCAACAAAGACGTGTAGCTGGGGGCCTCGGACGTCAGCTCCTAGTAGTGGCTGGTCAGCAGGCAGTTGGAGGGTGCCAGCTTGGAGTGACTGGCCAAAAACTAAATTGGCCAGAATCCCACCATCACTCGTTGTTCTGTACCACCCTACATCAATCACCCGGAAACAATATTTCGCATCTACAACTGCAAGGAGAACTAAAGAAAAAGTTATCTTGTAGTTGTAGCCCCTGAGTTGGGGGGGGGGCCTTCAGAACGACATGCTTGCCATCCAGTGCTCCACAGCAGAGAGGGAAATTCCACCGCTCCTCAAAACCCTCTGCAATGGACCTCCAGTCCTCTGTGGAGGGCACCGCCATGAATTCCTCCACCAGGCAGTCCCAGATTGCAGTGACCACATCTGGGATGATCTTGCTGACAGTGGAGACACCAACCTGGAAGCTGCCAGCAATGGTCCTGAAGGAGTCACCAGTGGCAAGATACCTACAACAACAACAAAGAAAACATTTTATATAGCTGAGTTGTAATGCCAATACTGTAGATCGTAGTCAACCTGAAACATGACAAAATAATGTATTATATATACTTCATATATAAATATTAATTATATAAATTATTATTTATATCAAATGTGTTAATGAATGCACCTTCATGTCTTTTGTAACTTAATAACATCTGCCAGCTGCTTTTAAATTTGACTGAATGTGGGTGGTGCTGATTTCCCATCTGTTTAGTTTACTGTTGAGGGTAAAACAATACTTAATTTGCTCTTTGAAAGGCAGAACAAGACAAGCCGATATATGCATTTTTTAAAATCAGTTTTATTGCAAAAAAAAAAGAAAGAAGGACAAGAAAAACATTTAAAGTGTATTAAAACAGCTTGCTGCAGAAAAGTTGGTTCGTGATTTTGCTAATTAAATCACTGCATTGAGGCCCGAGCTTGGTTTCATGCAAATGCAGTATATGTGATTCATTGATTTTTATTTTTTTATTTTGTATTTTTTGCAACTACACCGTGAATAGTGATTGATTTACTCACCGGAGACAGATGGACAGGCGCTCAGCAGCTGGGGTAGAGCGCCTGTAGTTGGTATCCTGAAGGGATATCCTGGTTCCGATCCTCTCCAACAGGTCATCAAACTGGGTCCGGGTCAGCCGAAAATAGTGCTGAAAGCGGCCGTCATCCAGGCGCAGCTCCTGGAGAAGGTGGTGGAATTCCCCGAGCTGTGTATGTCTCTGGAGGATCCGATGGACCCAGACATGGCAGAGTCTGGATTGCCGTCGCTTTTGGGCCTTCCACAGCAAACACAAAGCAGCAATCCTCTCAATGTTGTCGAGCGCAGCCATGTTTGATGATACCTCACTGGAAAATGGCAGGAAACAGGCAGAAATTCCTGGCGGACGCGCGAATGATGCAAATCGCGTATTCACATTGACTTTACATGTAAATCATTCGCGGGTATGATTTTACTCGCGTCTTGTGTGAACGCAAATCTTGACGCGCGATTGACACAATTTGAATGAATGAATGAAGCGAGTAAACTCAGTGCACACACCCGTCCAAATACGCGCGATGAATTCGCTTCTGGTGTGAACACAGCATAAGGGAAACGTCCGGAACAAAGCTGAGCAGTCGGCCATCCTGACTGGCTTCAGTTAAGCTGATCCCGCCTCCTCAAAATAAGGCAAGCCAAGACAATCAAAATTCCAACATTCAACACATTTCTAAATACATCTGAACTAAATTATGAATACAGTTACCTAATAACATTCCACTATTTATCAATTCCTCCATATTCATAACCTGTTTTACACATAGCTTACTTTCAGTCACTTTACGTATGCAATCTTTATAGTTACCTAAGCTGAAATTTGATTCCCTGACATTATTAAACACTCTTGATTGATCACCAAGAGCAGTTTATTAGAATTATTGTGCTGACTCTGAGGTTATGTCAGTGGATAAATAATTTAAAGGTTGGTTGTGATAATTTTAATTAATGCAATCATTTGCTTTAGTGTGGAGATAAATCTAACTTATTTCCTACTCTACATATTTATTACAGATAATATTCAATCAATAACATTAATTTTGCTCTGATTGGGCCAAAAATTAAAGTGATGTCCTACATTATGGGACAGTGTCAGACCTAAATGCACTTCAATACAAGATCATGTTTAAATGTATGAAGTTTAAAGTTTAACTTTAATTTGCAGCTGTCAGTTGGAACTAAGCGGCTGCATCAGTAAAATATTATATATTAACACTATAACAGTTTTCTACCAGCAATCCTGTCTTGCACCATTTGCAGTAGCAGCGCTTTTCACCGTCATTTTTTTTATATACATATATACACTACTCACAATAAGTTAGGGATATTGTGAGAGACTCAGTGGATTTCATACATACAGTCTTTGTTTCACTTCAGAGATTTCTGGGACAGGGAGGCTATTGTATTGGGGTGATAGACACACCTCATTTTGTGTTTTCCATGTAATGGTCTCACTGTGTACAGTGTGCCTTACATATTGGGGCCAATACCAAAAAACTAAAAGACAACCCTTTTCAGTGTGGCACCAATTTCAACATTCTGTGGGTATAAAAAGCTGGCTTTGGTAAGTCATTTCAAGTTCATCGTTCAAAAAGCCATGAACACACGACGTCACTTAACGGACGAGCAGCGCCACCTGGCCATAGCACGCCTTCAAGTTGGTGGCAGGCAGTCGGATGTTGCTCGTGAACTTGGTGTGTCTCAAAGTGTCATCAGCACACTTGCATCAAGACACAGAACTACTGGTACAGTTCGTGACAGACTCAGGAGTGGGGCCCCAAGAGTGACTGACCGCAACGATGACCAGTACCTCAGGACCTATGCACTCAGACATCGCTATGCAAGTGCCACAGAGCTGCAGGCCCGTTTACGAGATGTGAGGGGTACTAGGGTTTCCAGACAAACCATTAGCAACCGACTCCACCGCTTTGGCTTGAATGCCAGACGACTGTTGCAGGTGACTCCACTGACACCAAGACACCGCCGTGAACGTTTGCAGTGGGCACAAGACCATGTGACCTGGACAATGCAGCAGTGGTCTACAGTCCTGTTCACTGATGAGCGTCGAGTCACCTTGCACAGAAATGATGGTCGTCAGCGTTGCTGGAGAAGGCGAGGTGAGTGATATGCCGAGGTTAACATGGTCCCCAGGGTTCGCTTTGGTGGAGGAAGTGCAACAGTGTGGGCAGGCATCACCAGCCAGCGCAAAACAGATATGGTTTTTGTAGATGGCTCAGTCACTGCACGTTCCTACCTCAGAGACATCATAGAACCCATCATCATCCCCCAATTCCGCCAGCACACCCCCAACTTTCTGTTCATGGATGTCACAACTCGACTTCAGGAAGTCGGAGTGCCTCATATGGTATGGCCAGCAATGTCCCCCGACCTGAACCCCATAGAGCACGTCTGGGACCAGCTGAAGCAGAGACTGGATGACCGTACTCCACCCCCACGTGACCTGGCAGAACTGCGTGTAGCACTTGTGGAAGAGTGGAACGCATTGCCTCAGAACAACATCATGAGGCTAGTGAGGAGCATGAGACGTCGTTGTCAAGCTGTCATTACGGCAAATGGTAGAAACATCCACTACTGACATTGTCAATTTTTGTTATTTGGGGCTATCCTTGTTATTGTTTAAATTTTGGGGGTAATAAATATTAAACTAATGAAAATGGTGTTTCTTCCATCCATTATTAGCAATATCAAAGGGAACTTTTACTTATTTCATTCAAATTCAGACCAAATAGGAAAAGCACTCATGTAAATAACAATATCCCTAACTTATTGTGAGTAGTGTATATTCCTCATTGTTCTCCGTCAAAACATGTTGACTGAAGCAGCTGCACACGATCATTTCATTTTGTGCAGAAAAAGAGTCACGTGACGCATTCAACGCCCCTTTTTTATGTGAACGCGCACAGAGTCTGAGTTGACAACGAAAGCTGATAACCACCTTTGTGATACCTGTAATCTCTGGCTGGGACTTTCGGTTTTGTCGATTCGGCTCACACAAAGAAAGTCTTTCTAGGTCAAACTTGCTTCGTAGTATACCCCTCTGAAGACAGGTTTTCTAGCTCTGCTGAATTTTTTTGTGTTGTATTTTGCATATTTGTTGTGAATAAATACTTTGTTCACTTCCACAAGAGTCTTGCGTTTGGATCCTAAACCTGAGTCTTGTCACTGGAGCCGCATGTGGCTCTTTCATATCTCTGCTGCGGCTCCTTGTGGCTTTGGAAAATAAATGAGAATTTAATTTAAAGCGCTCATAAGCGGTCAGGAGTCTGGTGCGACAGTCCCAGTCCCAGTCAGTTGGCCAACCACACGTCATTTTTACTTTGCTGCAGGTGAATAATTTAAGTTCAGCTTTTTATTTCATATATACGAGGAGGATTCAAATAGACACTGAGTATTTTATTTGAAAGTAAAGTTTAACTCAGTCTTTTTTTTTCCGGAGGTCAAAATGTTTTTGTTGCATGCAGAAATAAAATTTTGCTTTCTCTGTAGCATTTCATCTATTTCATAAATGCAACACACTATAGTTTTTTTTATACATAGCATAAAGGTAAAAAATTCTATATGCAGTGTCATCTTCATGTCAAAAGGGTTTTGTGGCCCTCTGTGTTTTCTTTTCTGTGGGAAACAGGTCAGGTCAGCCCATGGTCTCGCTTAAAACTTCCCTAGCTGATAAAGCTTATAGTTAAGGCTGGCTCAGGTGACATTAATCCATTGCACCAGCATTGCATGTCATTAACTTTGTGCCTTCGTTCTCTTACAGCTTTACTTTAGTACTTTCTGTCTCCAGAGCAGCATTTTTCTGGTATACAGTCACAGGACTGACCAACCTGCTCAGTGTTTACTGCTATATTGTTTATTGCTTGTTGTTTAACACCTTTAACACCCAAGAATCCTACAGGCCATGTTTTAAAATTTTTTTTTTTTTTATTTCGGCTGTAAAACAGTCAGAAATCATACTATGAGTGATTGCTTTTGCCCCTTTTTTCAGAATAACCTAAGCTTTCAATATCTGGCAATATCTAGCATAAACTGTGTGTTAAGAAATGAATTTATCAACAATTTAAAGTTAAAAAAAACAAAAAGCGCACTTGTATTTGAACTATAATTAAGTGTAAAAAGTTTTTGAGTCTTGCTCTCTCAGTTTTCCATATATTGTCACTTATTTTTACAAATGTAAAGGGTGTATTTGGGTTCACCCTCCTCTCCCTGGGAGAGGATCTCTGCTTTTTGCAGACGACGTGGTACTGTTGGCTCCATCAGACCGCGACCTTCAGCACTCACTAGAGCGGTTTGCAGCCAAGTGCGAAGCGGCAGGGATGCGGATCAGTACCTCCATGTTCTCTGCCGGAAACCGGTGGACTGCCACCTCCAGGTGGAGGGGGGGAGGGAGTTTAGGTATCTCGGGATCTTGTTCACGAGTGATGGGAAAATGGAGCGTGAGATGGACAGGCGGCTCGGTGCAGTGTCAGCAGTAATGCGGGCGCTGTACCGGACCGTCGTGGTGAAGAGAGAGCTGAGTCGTAAGGCGAAGCTCTCGATTTACCAGTCCATCTACGTCCCAACCCTCACCTATGGTCACGAGCTTTGGGTCGTGACCGAAAGAACGAGATCTCGGATACAAGCGGCCAAAATGAGATTCCTCCGCAGGGTGGCTGGGCTCAGCCTTAGAGATAGGGTGAGGCGCCTTCGCTCCTTCGCGTCAAAAGGAGTCAGTTGAGGTGGTATGGACATCTGGTTCGGATGCCTCTGGGGAGGCTTCCTCTGGAGGTTTTCCTAACTCGTCCACCTGGGAGGAGACCCCGGGGCAGACCCAGGACCCGCTGGAGAGATTATATCTCTCAGCTGGCCTGAGAACGCCTCGGGATCCCCCAGGCAGAGCTGGAAAGCGTCGCCGGGGGGAGGGAGGTCTGGGATGACCTGCTCCGCCTGCTGTCCCCGCGACCTGACCCCGGATAAGCGGAAGAGAATGGATGGATGGATGGTATTTGGGTTCATGTGGTAGATAGCAAGCAGTTCCTGTCCCCTTGCAGACAGAGACCTCCCCAGCTCTGCTCCCACTGCCAGGTGAGTGCTCCTGTGCTGTTCCTCCCCCCTACCTCGGTGACTATGAAGGTCTCTGCCTGTTCACTGACCCTCCTTCTGCTCTGCTCCATGTGTGTATCAGTTCTCGCCTGTGATTGGTCGTTGCCCGTGGAATCCTATGACGTACCATAATAACCCGCATATCCCCGTAAAGCTCGCTTTCTCCTCTTTCAGGGACCGTTGGAACTTTCTCTGTAGCACAAATATTTGAGGAGTTATGGTAATTTAAAGCCCATATTGGGGAAAATACAGGCAGATATACTGCCTTCTAACAGCAGTAACTTGACAGTGCTTTGTGCTACTGTAATAACCCACATATCCCCGATAATAGCGTCTTCTCTTCTTTCAGAAACCGTTTGTCTCTCCAGCGCAAATGGGGACTAATGGTAGTTTAAAGACCGCTTGTAAAACGGGAGCGGTGCCACTCCCATAGCTTATATAGGGTTTATGTTCATGTTTTCTCCAGTCTTCCCTTATCCCAACTAGTTGCAGTAGATGGCGCCCTCCCTGAAGTTGGTTCTGTTGGAGGAAATTTTTTGCTGCCCAATTTTGCCAAGAGCTCTTCAATGTGAAATTGTTGGGTTTCTCACGCAGAGATTTTTTTTTTTTTTTTTTTTTTACATACTATCCCTTTAAAATTCTAAATTGAAATTAAAAGTCTGCTCATAACATACAAAGATTTTATCTGTCAAGCTCCATCATATGTGGTTTCATACCTTTAACCTTATTATACTGTGGAATCAGCTTCCAGTTTGGGTTCAGGAGGCAGACACCCTGTCTACTTTTAAGAATAGGCTTAAAATTATTATTATTATTATTTTATTTTTTATTTTTTTTAAAGCTAGCAATTCAATTCGTTCTGGAATGTGCCGCTAGGTGGCAGCAATTTGTAACAGCTCCCTTTGCTTTTGAGTTTTTTTTTTTTTTGGATATATTGTTGTCTTTTTATTGACACTACCTGTCAGATTGATTTTTCTTGGATGATTTTTTATGCTTAGTTGAAATCTCTGCAACTCAGGAGATTTTTCTACATATATTTTGCTTTTTTCACAATTTGTTATGATGTGTATCCATGGCAACGGAAAAATTTTCTACAACCGGGATCAACTGTTAAAACTTTCCCAAATCAAGATTTTCAGCGACATAATACATCAAATCCCAGTGAAGTTAAAGAGGAAGAGAAGAGGTTGCAGGGCAGGGGGAAGGCAGAGAGAAAAACGGTGGCAATTTAAAACGATTGTTCCAAATGTTGTAATGGGTAACGTGAGATCGCTAGCTAACAAGATGGACGAGCTTGAAATGCTAACAAGGTCTCAAAAAGAGTACAGAGAGTGCAGTATTATGTGCTTCACTGAGACATGGCTGCATGAACACATCCCGGACTGTAATGCATCTGTACCCGGCTTCAAGACGGTCCGTGCAGACCGAAATAAACAGCTCAGTAGGAAGCTGAAGGGAGGTGGTATTACAGTGCTGGTTAATCAGCGTTGGTGCCATCCTGGACACGTCACTGTCAAGGAGAAGATCTGCACAAGAGACATCGAACTGTTAGCTGTGAGTTTCCGTCTATATTATTTACCCAGAGAGTTTGCCTGTGTTATTCTGGTAGTGGTTTATATAATACCAGGTACCGCACCGGAGACAGTCTGTGATGTCATCAGCTCCGTCGTGGCTAAACTACAAACACAGCATCCAAACTCATTCATGGCGATCTCTGGAGACTTCAACAACGTCTCCCTCTCTGCTACGTTACCAACTTTCCAGCAGTTTGTCAGCTGCACCACCAGAGAAAATAGGATGTTGGACTTATTTTATGCAAATATTAAGAATGCATACAGCTCCTCTGCCCTGCCTCCTTTAGGAAGATCAGATCATAATCTGGTTCTTCTCACCTCTACCTACAAGCCCATCGTTAAGCAGCAGCCAGTCATTAGGAGGACTATTAAAACCTGGTCTACCGAGGCTGAAGA
>NW_007578879.1:163914-168469 GCF_000690725.1 Stegastes partitus
GGAGGATTCTTCCCACCCTCTCCACAACACAGTGAAGAGTGTGTTTAGTGGGAGGCTGCGTCAGCTTCGCTGTAGAACGGAAAGATACAGAAATTCATCCCTGCCAACAGCCATCACCTTGAAGAACAAGTCTGACTGACTGACCGACTGATTGTTATTGTTGTATGTTATAGTGATAAAAAAAAAAAAAGTGAGCTTTTTACAATATTGAATTTCCCTTCTGGGATAAATAAAGTATTTTTCATTTCATTTCAGGTTGGTTCAGGAGACCTTGAATCATACCATTGTTATGCCACTATAACCTTAGACTGCTGGGGGACTTCCCATGATGCACTGTGCTACTCACCTGTAGTTTGTGTTTTGTATCTCTGGCTGCTGAGCTACATGTTTCTGATTTGCAGTTACTAGGTTCACCATCCTCTGAAGTCTTTATTGCTCTTATATGCTTTGTTTTTCAGTTTTCAATCTCCCATACTGGGGCCTGTAGCAAGTTCACCACATCCATACAAGTGGATCCGACTCTATTTACACCTGCAATTCTATTAAATGAATATGTGTAGCCCTGCGATAGACTGGTGACCTGTCCAGGATGTCCTCTGCCTTCCCCCTAAGTCAGATAGGATAGACTCCAGCCCCCCCACAACACTACAGAGGATAAAGCGGTGCATAGATAATGGATGGATGCATGATTCATTTGATTTATTATCATGCATTATATAAGAAAATTATAGATGTACTCCTTTTATCCTACTCACAAAATAGACATGTTATTAAATTAATACATTTTCAGGTAATAATAAAAAAAAAACTGCACGTTCAATCTCAGTCAGTTTGACACTTTTAGCCTTTTTCTTTGAGCTGCAACCCTTGTAGTCCTAATGTGCTGCATCTCAGTCACCATTTCATACTCCTTACATTGCCGGATAACAGAAACAGAAAAATTCTGAAAATGAGAACAGCTTTATTGGAAATTTAGCTGTATTAATTATTAATATGCTGTATATGTGCACAGAGAGCAGGAGACATGCAGCAGATGTCAATACCAGCTACGCTAAGGTGACCAGATTTCTGAAATGAAAATCTGGGACATTTTCAGCACAGTGGTGAAGAATCATTAAATGTATATTTAATGATTATATATTTACTGATTAATAAAGTTACACCTTTACTTACAACAGCGACATACAAAACAATGACTTCGGACATCAGCTAAACAGATGGTCTGCATTTATAACTACTACAGTCATTGGTTACCCACACAGTGCTGTCTGGTGCCAGCCCCACACAAAATACAGCATTTAACACACACAACTTTTAACCATAGACTATTTATCTATTCAGTTATTATTTGAACACAGTTTCACGTTCCTATGGCTCCAGGAAAATCCAGTGCTACCAGAGCAGTCTTCCACCTGCCCCTTTTCTAAAACAGAACGACATACAATGTCAACACATGGTAATCTTTGCTAATCTTAAGTGTTGTTGCAGAAATGCTGTTATGCTCTGTATTCATGATGTATAATTGTTTCATACATTGTTACATAATTTCATGGCTAAATAAGGAAATAATTTATTTAATGCATGGTTAAAACTGCGATTAATGTACAGGAAGTTCATTTATTATATACGTGGACAAAATTGTTAGCAACCCTCGATTAATGAAAGAAAAACCCACAATGGTCACAGAAATAACTTGAATCTGACAAAAGGAATAATAAATAAAAAATTCTCTGAAAATTGACCAATGAAAATCAGATATTGCTTTTGAACCATGGTTTCAAGGAATTATTTTCAAAAATAAACTCATGAAACAGGCCTTGTCAAAAATGATAGTACCCTTAACTTAATATTTGGTTGCACAACCTTTTGAGGCAATCACTGCAATCAAACGATTTCTGTAACTATCAATGAGACTTCTGCACCTCTCAGCAGGTATTTTGTCCCACTCCTCATGAGCAGTCTGCTTCAGTTGTCTCAGGTTTGAAGGGTGCCTAGCAAAGCAGTCTCAGAACATAACAGAGCCTCCTCCATGTTTCACAGTAGGGACAGTGTTCTTTTCTTGATATGCTTCATTTTTGCGTCTGTGAACATAGAGCTGATGTGCCTTGCCAAAAAGTTCCAGTTTTGTCTTGTCTGTCTGTAGGACATTCTCCCAGAAGCTTTGTGGCTTGTCAGCATGCCGTTTGGCAAATTCCAGTCTGGCTTTTTTATGATTTGTTTTCAACAACGGTGTCCTCCTTGGTCGTCTCCCATGAAGTCCACTTTGGTTCAAACAACGTCGGATGGTGCGATCTGACACTGATGTACCTTGACCTTGGAGTTCACCTTTAATGTCTTTAGAGGTTGTTCTGGGCTCTTTTGTTACCATTTGTATTATCCGTCTCTTCGATTTGTCATCAATTTTCCTCCTGCAGCCACGTACAGGGAGGTTGACTACAGTCCCATGGATCTTAAATTTCTGAATAATATGTGCAGCTGCAGTCACAGGAACATCAAGCTGCTTGGAGATGGTTTCATAGCCTTTAACATGCTTGTCTATAATTTTCTTTTTAATCTCCTGAGACAGCTCTCTCCTTCGTTTCCTCTGATCCATGTTTAGTGTGGTACACACCATGTCACCAAACAGCACAGTGACTACTTGTAACCCTAAAAATAGGCCGACTGACTGATCACAAGTTTGTAGACACCTGTGATGCTAATGAGAGGACACACCTTGATTGAACATGTCCCTATGGTCACATTATTTTCAGTCTTTTCTAGGGGTACCATAATTTTTGTCCAGGCCTGTTTCATGAGTTTATTTTTAAAAATAATTCTGTTCAACCAGGTTTCAAAAGCAATGTCTGATTTTCACTGCTTAATTTTCATTGATTTTTTATTTATTATTACTTGTAATACATTTTTAATAATACATTTTATTTATAAAGCACTTTTCCGAATGCTCAAAGACGCTGTACAGTGAATAAAAACAGCAAGAAATAAAAACAACATGCAAAAAAAAAAAAATAACAGCAGAAAGCAAAAGGCATTAAGTACATTTATAAACAATCACACACTAAAAGCATTTTTGAAGAGGTGAGTTTTGGTGAGTGATTTGATTTGGTGGACAGGTTCGGACAGTTACAGATGTTTGGCTAGGAGTTCCAGAGAGTGGGGGCGGTGACAGAGAAAGCTCTGTACCCCCAGGTTTGGTGCTTGGTGTCAGGTGGTATGGAGAGGAGATAGGCATCCGAAGATTGGAGGTTACGAGAGGGGGTGTAGTGATAGAGCAGGCTGGTAAGGTAGGAGGGGGTCTGGTTATGGAGGGCTTTGTGGGTGAGGAGGAGGATTGTAAAATGGATGCGTTCTTTGATGGGTAGCCAGCGTAGGTTTTGGAGGACAGGGGTGATGTGGTCACGGGAGTTCGTACAATTTATTAGAGGAAAGGTGGGTTTTGAGTTGGTGGGCAATGGCAAGTTCCAGTATTTTCGACAGAAAAGGGAGGTTGGAGATGGGACGGAAATTGTTTGGGTTGTCAGGGTTGAGTCTGGGTTTTTTGATTATGGGGGTAACAGCAGCCAGTTGAGGGGCTAAGGCACAGAACCAGAGCTGAGGGAGGTGTTGATGATGGCAGTGATCAGAGGTGAGATAACAGGGAGGCAGTCCATGTTAAGTTCTGAAGGTATAGGGTCCAGAGAGCAGGTGGAGGTTTTCGTACTGGTCAGTGAGAATGTGTAGGTCTGCTGAAGTCACTGGGAGAAACTTGGATAGGGGCTGAGTGGTGGAGGGAGGGGAGCCAGGCAGGGAGGTGGGGGAAATACTGGAGGTGTTGAGGTTACTATAGATGATGTTGATTTTTGTTTTGAAGAATTGGAGGAAAGATTGGCATTTTTCAGCAGTGAACGATGAGGAAATGTTGTCGGGTGGTTTGAGGAAGGAGTTTATTGTGGTGAATAAAGACTTGGGGTTACTGGCGCCAGAGTGGATCAGGTTGGATTAGAAGATGGACTGGGTCGAGGTTAGAGAGTCTTTGTATTGTTGAAGATGAAATTAAATTTTCAAAAGATGAGACAGCTAGGATTGAAATGGTGGTTGTTTTGATATTTTTCCGGTGGATAACAGCAATGCCGCCACCCCGTCCGCAGGGGCGGGGTTTGTCAATGTATGTGTATCCAGTGGGAGTGGTTTGGTTGAGTATGATGTATTCCAGGGTTGTTTTTTTTTGCCATGTTTCAGTGATACAGAGGAAATCCAGGTTATTGTCCATAATGAAGTCATTCAGAATGAGGCTTTTATTGTTCAGGGAGCAAGTGTTGAAAAGAGCCAGTTTCAGTTCTCGGGTAGTGGAGGTGGGCTGTACAGACCGGGTAAGTGGACGGATATGAATGAAATGAAATGAAAAATACTTTATTTATCCCAGAAGGGAAATTCAATCTTGTAAAAGCTATACAACAACAACAATAATCATTCAGTCAGATTTGTTTTTTAAGGTGATGGCTGTTGGCAGGAAGGAATTTCTGTATCTCTCCGTTCGACAGCGAAGCTGACGCAGCCTCCCACTAAACACACTCTGTTG